>NW_028234419.1:22679442-22681942 GCF_977035675.1 Penaeus japonicus
CTCTCTCTCTCTCTCTCTCTTCTTTTTCTCTCTTTCTCTCTCTCTCCTCTCTCTCTCTCTCTCTTCTTTCTCTCTCCTCCTTCCGCTCTTTTCTTCTCTTCCCCTTTCCCCCCTTCCCCTCCCCCCTTCTTCCTCCCCCCCCCCCCCCCCCTTTCCCTCCTCCCCTTCCCCCTCCTTTCTTCCCTTCCCTTCTCCCTTCCCCTTTCTTCCTTCCCCTTTCCCTTCCCTTCCCCTTCCCTTTCCTTCCCCCCCTTCCCCTCCCCCTTCCCCTTCCCCTTCCCCTTCCCTTCCCCTCCCCTTCCCCTTCCCCTTCCCCTCCCCCCCTTCCCCTTCCCCTTCCCCTCCCCTTCCCCTTCCCCCTTCCCCTTCCCCTTCCCCTTCCCCTTTCCCCTTCCCCTTCCCCTTCCCCTTCCCCTTCCCCTTCCCCTTCCCTCCTCCCCTTCCCCTTCCCCTTCCTTTTGAACTCATTTATACCGGCGATATGATATAACGAAGAAGTGACATAGCGACAGCATAATGACCGGAAACAGGAGTCCTCTGTAGGTGACGTAATCGCAGCTGTTTTTTCCGCCTCGAAAATCACGCAATCGTAGACCGCTTTCATTAATTGATGGTGATACAGAGAATGAGATTTCTATTATTCTTTTTCTTTTGTTTTTTACATCTCTCTCTCTTTCTTTCTACCTTTCCCGCTCTCTCTCTCACTCTCTCTCTTTCTCTCTCTCCCTCTTTATGTATGTATCTTTATATATACATATATATATACATATATATATATATATATATATATATATATATATATATATATATACGCTCACACGGAAAAAATACATACAAACACCACACCACCACCACACTACACACACAAACACAAACATACATACACACACACACAAACAAACAAACAAACAAACACACATAACAAGACATGCAGCACACAAACACACACATTCATACAAACAAACACACACACATTCATACAAACAAACACACACATACAAACAAACAAACACACACACTCACATAACAAAAACAAACACACACGCAGATCACACACCAACCATCACACCCACACAAACAAACACAAAATACCTACCCATTTCCCCTGAAGTGGTCGGTTATTACAAAATTACAGTGACACGGAATGGTAAATAGGTACAGTATTACGGTATTACAGGAGACTTACTTTATTTAATGGACCGAAGTTACATGACCACGAATACAGGTTGTTGATCTTAAGTAATCACTGCGGTGGCCTATAGGTTGGTGATGACTTCGGTTGAGAACTTGATATCATCTTTATTGTGAGTTTGTTCGAGAATTAGTTTGTTTTTTTATTGACAAATCTATAAGTTGTAATACTTCAAAAAAGGAGTGATTTTTTTTAATTGACTGACTAGTACTTTTTTTTTCTTTTCCTTTAGTTAATAATATCACGGAGATAAATATCATCTACATTATGTTATTTTTTCCTCATTATTATTATCGATAAGATAATTTCAATATTTTCTTTGAAAAGAATCATACCATAGATGCACTCATCTTGCTAAAACATCAACGAATATATAAAATACTATAATATATACTATAATAATAGTATATATTATAGTATATACTATATACTATAATATATGCTATAATATAATACAGTATAATATATACTAATATGATATAATATAATATGATATAATATAATATGATATATATATATATATATATATATATATATATATATATATATATATATATATATAATGTAATATACACTATAATGATAATAATATATACTATAATATATATTATAATATATCTGCACTAAGGAAACCTCAGAGACAAAATACCAACATGAGCTGAATCAACACAGGAAGTCAGCTGTTACAATAATAGTTATGATTTAATCCATGTGTTAATTGCATAGATTGCACAATGCAACGAATGAGAAATAATATAAATCATTGCACGTGACTAAAAGCTTTGGGAATTTCAAAATGAGAAACATCAGTTTCAAGTAAATTATTTTTGATCAATTTAATCGTAATGGAGATAAACTGACGAATAAAACAAAGATACGATGATAATGATAATATAATGTTATTGATGATAATTATATAAAGAAGAAAAAGAAGAAGAATGATAAAGATGATGATAATAATGGTGATAATGATAACACTGATGATAATGATAATCGTAGTAGTAATAATGATGATAATGATACAACTAAATGATGATGATAATGCTAATAATGAGATTAATGATAATGAAAATTATCATAATAATTACAAGAGGATAATACGAATAATGATAAGACAATAATAAAATGACATTCATGATAACAGTGATGAAATTACTATAATGACAATAATGATAAAAGAAAAGATAACGATAATAGCAATTATACTAACAGTAACAATAATAACTTTAACAATAGTAAGACTTCCAAATGATAAGCATAAGTCAAATACAGTGACATCGAGTAATCATCTCGTATTGCAATTCATGA
>NW_028234419.1:22689442-22691942 GCF_977035675.1 Penaeus japonicus
GTGTGTTTGTGTACGTATATGAATGTATATATATGCATAAAAATATATATGTAGATAGATAGATATAGATATGAGACCTGAAGATGGGATACAGATGGAACTTGAAACTGTCGTCTCATTTTCAATAAATCTATTCTGTGTAATAGCGCTTTTTTGCCAGATATATAGATATACATAAATATATACATATATGTGTATGAATGTGTGTGTGTTTATGTTCATGTTTATAAACTACTTTCTGAATTGAAAATCAGATAATAGGTCTCTTATTCATCCATATCCATCTCGAGTTTTATAGCATGTCTGTCTCGTCAGCAGGAACTTGTATCACGTGATTTGTTCTTCATAATTCCCAAGCTTAGTATCATGATCGGACTTTTCAGATGTAGGTAATGATGATATTATACTAATGTAGTATAATGATTATAGTTTGATAACAGCGTATGAGTAGCATCAACAAATAGTGATAATGATAACGACAATATAGATTATGATGATAGTGCTCATGGTAATAAAAAATAGTATATAATGATAATGGTGAATTAGGTAATAATGATTGGGATATTGATGATACTGATAATAATGATCATACAGATAAGGCCCACGATAACAAGAATTATTAGAATGATAAGGATGATATTGACAATATTATATAGAAAATTATAAGGACGATAATCACAATAAAAATTATGATAGAAAATGTAATCATAAAAAAGTGACAAAAACACAAAGTAAGATCAACAAAAATAAATAACGAAAACAGTAATATTGATAATGACAATAATGATAATGTTTATGATAATAGCCTTAATCATAATGATAAAAAATGACATAAATATTTCATGGGACCAACAATAAGAAACAAATTTCTAAAGGAAAATAACAGCAGCCCTAATAACAGTAATAATAACAACAATAATAATAATGGAAATAATCATACACTTCCACCAACCGGTACGGACACTACCCCCCCCCCCCTTACGCACACACACCGCAGACACACTCACAAATACACATATGCAAAACATACCATTAAATACACAGTAGGAAATGCCCTCAAACATACACTTACACATATATGCGCACACACTCATACTGACACACATACCTACGAGTACATAGACACAAACTGTTCGTGTTTAAACCATTCCTTGAATAAACACACACAGGTAGAAACCCGCCCGCAAAACCCAAACACACACCCACACAGCATACAAACAAACACACGTGCAGAAACACACTTCATTAAAATACATACCTAGAAACCCACAAACAAACACACACACACACACACACAAACAAAACACACAAACAAACACCTACAGACACCGAATTCACCAAAACACACACATACACATACATAGAAACCCACCCGCAAAAACACACACACACACACACGCAAACAAACACACAAACAAAACACCTACAGACACCTAATTCACTCAAACACACACACATAGAAACCCACCCGCAAAAACACCCACACACACCCACACGCCGCCCACCACAACAAACGCGCAAGACGTTCCCCTCGTCCTCCCACAATTATCGAGAAAGCTGGAGGGGAAGTATTTACTCGACTAGGAGACACTCGAAGGGACATTCAACGTGTCTGGGACATGGGGGGTAGGGTGGGAGGACTAGGGGAGGGGAGGGGAGGTTGTAGGAAGGGACTAGGGGGAGGGGAGGGGTGGGGGTTGTAGGAGGGGACTATGGGGAAGGGGTGGGGGTTGTGGGAGGGGACTATGGGGAGGGGTGGTGTAGAGGGGAGGTTTCTGTGGGGGTTGGGGATAGGGGTTGAGGGGAGGGGTATGGATTTGGCTGATTGAAGAGGTATCCCACGTGTGTTTATTTATGTGGAGTATGGATGGCTGGATAGATGGAGGTTTAGCAAGACGTGGATGTTTCGGGTCGAAGAATACTCCTCTTCTTTTTTTTTTTCTTTTTTAGTAATGATACGTTACTTTGGGTCTGTCGTATATGTGTGTGTATGTGTGTTTGTATTTGTTTAGTAGTTGTAGTACTAAATGGACGGATATAGATTGATGAATGGATAACTAGATATAGTTATATTATCAACTTGAAACTTCCTGATAAAAAAATAAGAAAATGCGGCGTGGAAGCCTTTCAGATTTTCTTCCACGTCGATCAACATTATCAAACAAATATACATAAGAAAAAAAAAACTCACAGAAAAAAAACACATAACTAGCAAACGACTTACCTGTACTTTCTTAACTTCCGAAGACCCTTAAGAAGACGGTAATCCAGACAAGACGATCAATCACTTCCTAGGAGACGAGAGCCAAGACGTGTCCTCGTCAATACCAAACACTTTACAGTCTTTCGATAACAACCGGATTGATCGAAAATAGAATTGAAAAAAAAAAACGATATTCAAATTCTTCAAAACGTCCTCTTTTTTCCAAGACGGCGATGAGGGGTCGGTCGGGCGGGGGGGGCGAGGGGAGAAGAGGGGAGAGGAGAGGGGTGCGGGGGG
>NW_028234419.1:22719442-22721942 GCF_977035675.1 Penaeus japonicus
TCTCTCTCTCTCTCTCTCTCTCTCTCTCTCTCAATCTATCTATCTATCTATCTATTTATCTCTCTCTCTCTCTCTCTCTCTCTCTCTCTGTCTTTCTATTTCTTTCTCTCCATCTCTAAGTTTAATTGAATAGAGAATAATGATGGAAACCTAAATAACAAATACTTCTTCTTGTGTATCTTCTTTGTCTTCTGCTAACTTCCTGTTTACGTCTACTTTCCTCTCACCTCTCTCACTTCCTCTTCGTCTCCTTATTCGCTATCTATTCCCCATCTATTTCGTCCTCGTCTGATTCCCCGATCTACTTCTGCCCTTCCACCATCTTCTCTTTCTTCGTCTCCGTCTCTTTATTCCTCCTTCTTCTCCACTTTTCTTCCTCCCTTTTCCTTCCTCCATCTTCGTCTGATTCACAATCTACTTCTACTCCTCTTCTATCCCCTTCTATTTCTCCTCCTTCGTCTTCGTCTAATTCCCCCATCTACTTCTGTTCTTCCTTCATCTTCTTATCATCATCTTCTCTTTCTTCGTCTTCGCCTCCTTCTTCTTCCTTCTTCTTCTTCTCCTTCGTATCATTCCCCCATCTACTTCTGTTCTTCCATCATCTTCTTACCACCATCTTCTCTCTCTTCGTCTTCGCCTCCTTCTTCTTCCTTCTTCTTCTTCTCCTTCGTATCATTCCCCCATCTACTTCTGTTCTTCCATCATCTTCTTATCATCATCTTCTCTTTCTTCATCTTCGCCTTCTTATTCTTCCTTCTTCTTCTTCTTCTTCTCCTTCGTCTCATTCCCCCATCTACTTCTGTTCTTCCATCATCTTATCATCAACTTCTCTTTCTTCGTCATCGCCTCCTTCTTCTTCCTTCTTCTTCTTCTTCGCCTCCTTCTTCTTCCTTCTTCTTCGCCTCCTTCTTCTTCCTCCTTCTTCGTCTTTGCCTCCTTCTTCTTCCTTCTTCTTCTTCTTCGCCTCCTTCTTCTTCCTTCTTCTTCTTCTTCGCCTCCTTCTTCTTCCTTCTTCTTCTTCTTCGCCTCCTTCTTCTTCCTTCTTCTTCTTCCTCTTCTTCTTCGCCTCCTTATTCTTCCTTATTCTTCGCCTCCTTCTTCTTCCTTCTTCTTCGTCTTCGCCTCCTTATTCTTCCTTCTCCTTCGTCATCGCCTCCTTATTCTTCGTTCTTCTTCGTCTTCGCCTCCTTCTTCTTCCTTCTTCTTCTTCTTCGCCTTCGTCTCATTCACCCATCTACTCTTCTCCAAATCATCCTCCCCCTCCAAGAAGAGGCCGAGAGCCGCAGCGCCCATATTTTTATTTTCCCGGGATGGGGATAAATCATCCCACGGCCTGCGGGCAAGTGTGACGTCATCCCGACCGCCTGCAGCCATTCGTGACGTCATCATATTAACAAGAACGCAGCGGCTAGAAAGTTCGGCGGTCAGGATGCGGTCCGATGTCTTGCGCCTGGACATCGTCCGGTTTACGAGAACGCGGTGAAGGGGAAAAAGGACAGCGGATTGATGGATGAGTCGAGACGAGATTCGAAAGATCGAGATGAGTCTAAATATGACGTCGGAAGGAAGGAAGAGAAAACGTCAGTAACGAGAGGGGGATAAATACGAGATCAAGATTAGACTATTTGATTTGTAGCCTTTTGAGAGTATGATTATAGAAGTTCTACACAATATAACAACATAGATTAAGATATCTTTCTGATTAGAGAGGCTTTCACACTCACACGTGTTATCATTTCGCTGTCGCATTTCCGTCAGCAAGAAACCTCAGCACCTCCTCCTACGTATACATTACTCTCTAACCGGAAACGATTAGCAGCGACGAAAAGAAAAGAAAACCAAAAACAAAATGAACATTAAGACATTAATCGATCGGCCCGAGCAAGCGTCTGTCGTCCATTTCGGGGAACTGTTACAAATTCCCAACTTTTATTGTCATTACACTCCCTTTCCTCCCGCGTTTCGTAACGTGGGAGCGACGTCGGACACCTGCGGATTGGAAGGTCCAGGTAACCGCGAACACGTAACGTCACGCACCGCAAGGAAATGTCACCGTGATGTCCAAAGGCAAAGTCGACCTTACGGTAACGCTCGGTATATCACGCGATGGCCTAAGGATTTCACGAATCCTTTAGTATTATGTAGAGAGATAATTGGTCGCCGCCGGAAGAAAGGGCAACGGTGGTTCACTTTGTCTCTGGAAAAAGTGTGTGTGTGTGTGTGTGTGTGAAGGAGGGAGGGAGGGAGGGAGAGAGATAGATAGATAGAGAGAGAGAGAGAGAGAGAGAGAGAGAAAGGAAGGGAGAGATAGACAGAGGGAGAGAGAAAGAAAGAAAGAAAGAGAGAGAGAGAAAGAGAGAGAGAGAGAGAGAGAGAGAGAGAGAGAGAGAGAGAGAGAGAGAGAGAGAGAGAGAGAGAGAGAGAGAGAGAGAGAGAGAGAGAGAGAGAGAGAGAGAGAGAGAGAGAGAGAGAGAGAGAGGAAGGGAGAGATAGACAGAGG
>NW_028234419.1:22729442-22741942 GCF_977035675.1 Penaeus japonicus
AGAAAATTTCATCACAGAAAACTCTCCAGCACGATCATAAAAACAAAAAGTACGACATTTTCTCTCGCCCGAAGTACGATATCCCGAAGCACCGCCGGGAGACGCATGATCATAACAACGATGGCTTCTGCTACGGGAACCAAATACGTTTATCGGACTTTATTTAATAGGTATTGCAATAGGGAGTTTATTGATTGTATTTGTTGAGGGGTTGTAGTATGGGGTATTGTTGGTGTATTGGTTTAGGGGATTTATTTATTGTGTTGGATTGTATCATAATTTTTGTTTTTGGAAAGTGCCGGTATTGTATTTCGTAAGTTATTATATACTAAAAGTGGTTTTTATATTTAGTAAGTTATGAAATGAGGTGCTTGGAATGGCTTCAAGTGTTATTTAAGGAATTATAAGGCATGATAGTATGATTGAGAGAATGAATATAGTCTATGTAAATTCTTCATTCGTTGTACCGGTTATTATTTTCATAATGTATGTGTGAATAACCTATATCTCTATATTTCCTTGAAGTTCTCTAATGAAGGAAGGTATTCCGCTTATATTGTGTTTCGTGCTTTTTGCATGATCAGCTTCGCAGGTTTCTTTAGATGTGGAGTTGCAAAGCATCATAAAATTGAAGAGAATCTGTGCCTGCAATTCTATTTTTTGAAATTGGTTTACAACTGGTTGAGTGGCAATGAGGAATTTTTGTTGTAATGAATGTATTGGTTTTACAGATAGTAAAAGGTAAACCATACTTGCAATTGATAGATTGATGAATTCCAAGACATTTTTCTTTTATGACGAACTTATTAATTTGTAAAAGTATTGTGATCTAATTTGTTAAATAGATATAAACAATTGAAAATTTTAAACATTTATACCTGCTCTAAAGAGTTTTCATCACCTTTATCATGGCTTTTGTATGTAAGGCTTGTCGACCATCCAGGAAACTAGTCCAAGCCTCTGTGTGTGTGTGTGTGTATATATATATATATATATATATATATATATATATATATATATATATATATATATATATATATATATATATACATATATATATATATATATATATATATATATATATATATATATATATATATATATTTATATATATATATATATATATATATATATATATATATTTAGATATATAGATAGAGATATCTATAAATATATGTATATATATATATATATATATATGTATATATGAACTGAGTTCATTGTGACAAATGGATAAAAGTGGTATAAATGAGACAGAATAATTTCACGACACAAGAGATGTAATTTACGCGTTTCGGGTTACATGCTACATGAAGTTAACATATATATATTAGTCAAGAGCTGACGACCCAGCTGATTCCTGTGACCTCGTTGTCCGCATGATAGACATCTATCATGCGGACAACGAGCAAGAGGTCACGGGAATTAGCTGGGTCGTCAGCTTTTGACTAATATATTTATGTTTATTGACTCTCTATATAGTCGGTAGTTCTGAAGACGGGGTAACCCGGAACGCGTAAATTCCATCTCTTGTGTTGTGAAAATATTCAGTCTCATTTATACCACTTTTATCTATCTATATATCTATCTATCTATATATATATGTATATATATATATATATGTATGTATATATATATATATATATATATATATATGTATATATTTATATATAATATATATGTAAATATATATATTTATATATATATATATATATAATATATATATATATATATATATATATATATATATACATATCATAACAGAAAATACTTATTGGGATTTTGTTTGGCTTTGCCAGAGTGACAATAGTGCATGTCTTTCTGTAATCACTTTACCCTAAGAAAAATGTCTTAGTGTATTACCTTGAACAAAATATATTGGGAATTGTAATTTTCTTGAACTTTTCAATGTCTCTGTAAAGTAGATTAGAAAAATCTGTAACAATTTATAGAATGAATTTGTGTTAGATTCAAGCTGTGTGTTCAGTTCAGTGTTTTAATAACTTTGAAACCTTGAATAGTGTGAAACATAACATTGATGAATATTTTGCGTAATACACAGAACCTTGCCAGTATGAGAAATAAAAATTTTAGTCTGACCGGTGTTTTGATAGTCAATGGATGATTTGTAATTTGCAGAATAGAGAGGGATACCGAAGGGAAATAGTGAAATATACAATAGAGAGACTGAAATTGAAAGTTACCATTTTTATTGCTAGGATCAGTATTATTATTTCTAATTTTCTGTTGCAAAGTGTAGAATCCTCTCTTTTCTTCATCATTTCCCCTGCAATTTTGACCAGAATTATTGTTAACAGTGGCATAAATCACATAAAGCACTCTATAAATAATATCTTTACTGAATCTTTTTTTTCATTGTGAAACCCAGTCGTCCATAATACAATACTATATTTAATATCTTTCTGCAGTTGAACTGATAGTTGAGTTTGGCCAGTGTGTGGGGTGTTGTTGTGTAGGGAGCAGATAGGAGTGTGGAAAGCGGACGAAGAAGAAAAAGATTAAAAAAAAATTTAAATGTCAACAGTCGACCACTTCTCTTACTCCTAGTGCCAAAGTGTTAAGTTAAGCAAGAAGCATAATATTTAGGTTCTTATATAACAACATACTTTATGAAACATTAATTACAAAAATATTTCAGATGTGGTTTGGTGTCTCGCGGACATGTGCGATCTTTGTGCAGTGTACCACCGGATAACGGCAAAGCCCCAGAGAAACAGGAGTCACCGGAAACAAAGCCCGACGACAAGAAAGCAGCAGCAAAAAAGAAGCTGAATGATTTGCTTGCTTCATTAGCAACGGTATTATTATTATTTATTTATTTATTTATTTTTTTAGAAAATACAACTGGACATCATTTTTCCTCATATTTAAAAGTTGTTATTAAAGATATGTATTCATTTTGAAGAAAAGTATGAATGAGACTGCATATCTAAACAATGTAAGAGATGTATTTGACACGTTTCAACGGAGGTCTTCTGAAGATGTTTAGATATTCAGTCTCATTCATACCTTTCTTCTACATTTGCTGCTATGAACTTAAGTTATGTATCAATTTGTGTGTGTGTGTTGGTGTCTATGGCTTTGTTTTGCCTATATGCCTGTAATGTGTACAAAAGCTAATGAATTGAAAGAGGCAGATTTTACAAAGGTAAATTTATATATGTGAAATTGAAATTGGTAATTTTCTATGGTATTATATTAATAGGCCTTATGCGTGACCTTGGAATGTATATAGTTTTCACTTTGCATTGTTTTATACAATCTTTTATCTCAGTCTCTCTCTTTCTCTCTTGTTTCTCTCTTTGTATATATATGTGTGTGCGTGTGCGTGTGCACGCAATTATAATACAAATCATAATTAATTTTCAGACTGACCGAATCCCAGTGGAGCGCACAAGTGGCCTGAAGCTCTCGCAGCCAAAACCTGCTAAGAAATTGAAGGAACCAGTAGACAAAGAAGAGGTACCACCACCACCAAAGGAACAAGCTATTGGTAACTATACTCTTTCATGTGTTGAAGCTGAAAGTGTTTAATGTGGTAATAGTACAGGGTATTTGTGGTTGTTGTGGTTTTTTGGTGAAGCAAGAATCGATTTGTTTTGCCCTATAATTGGGTGAAGTAAGAATCAGTTTGTTTTGCCTTATAACTCAAAGTATTGTTTTTATGTTTTCATCGATTGGGAGTTGAAGACTTACATTGGGGAAAACTGTTACAGATCCAATTTACTGTGAATTTTAAATCTTCATTTAAGCATTTCACAGGAACTCTTTGTCATCATTTCTTTTTGTATGGTACATAACCTTCAAGGAGGATAAGTGACAGACAAACAGACAGACTGAGACTCATCCCTTATTTGCCGTTCAAAGAGATCTGAATGGTAGAATTATTCACTCACTTTACTCTGAAAATTTGAACTCCATATCATGGTTTTATCAAAGAAAATGTATGGCTGGGCTCTAGATCTACAGAAAACTATGATGGAAGTGGGTAACTAAAATATAGTTATTGATTTTCAGTTTTCAGAAAGTGGTTGTCCTGGTAGAGAAGGAACGGTGTGAAGAGCAATGAATTATCAAGTTAATCTTAGATTTTACAGATATGTCATTAACCCGTTAAAGATGGGGTATTTTGCTCTAAATGGTAGAAATGCAGGGATATTTCTAACGCAGAAGCCTAACACCTCAGGATGCTCGCCCGCACTGGCCACGGCCAAGCGCTGTATGCCCGATCACCCGGCGCACCAGCCAAGAGGATAACCAAGACTAAATATCTTGTCCCCATCGACTAACCCTGCCATCACTTGATGTGATATCTTGTCCCTGTCATTAATGGGTTAAGAGCAAAAATTTTTGAGATTCAGTGATATATTCCAATGCTATATTTGACTTTCTGGGATCATTATATAATTTTTAGGAACCCGTGGCAGTAACTGCTATACCATTTAATAGGTTGTATAAATACAGCAAAATAAGGTGTAGGTGGCTCAATAAACTAGGCTCCCAAGCCTACGGGGAACCTCAATCTTTTGAAGGGTGGAAATAGAAATGTCCATGCTATGAATTATAATTATTTTGCTGGTTTGCAGAAATTGCAGAACAGATTTTCTTTGATACATATTGCTTCTTCCATTGAAACATTTCCAAAAGACTAGAGCCTTGGGCCTGGCTCTTGCACCAAAGCCCAACAATATCTAGCTATACCACTGCATAAATCCACTGACATAAGTTAGTACATTTTTAAGTCAGAGACATTGAAAAATACATTTGATGGTTTTGGAATCTATAGGTCAACGTCGACATGATGATAATACAATCTTTTTCTAGCTTCCTGTGAATTAATGATACAAACTTTACATGTCTTCACCCAAACTTAAAACTAAAAGGATGAATACATATTTGAATTTCATTTCCTCTGTATTTTTGGTTTATTGAATTATTCAAATTATTATTTCAATTAATCTTATTATTATTTTTTTTTTTTTTGTAGCTTTATTTATTTGTTTATCATTATATTATTTAACATATATTTTTCAGAACCTGAACTTGCTGCAGCCACCAAAGAGGTAGCCAAAAGTCTGGGAGGGGATGTAGAAGCCACTGAATCTGAGCTGTTGTCCACGTTAAGATCTCATGCCTTGGATACCTCTGCGAGCGAGAAGCCGTCAGCTAATCTAAGGTAATTTGGTTGTAATTGTGTAAATTTCATTACACTTATAAATTTTCATACTGATTTCCAATTAGGTTTGAGGGGAGTATAGTTATAGTAGTATCAGATGCTACTGTAAGTATTGCATTTCTAGATATGAGTCTTTGTTTTCTTCTTAGTTTTCTGTTATATTTTGTACATGAGATTATTAAGCTTTCTCAGAGGAAGTGCTGATAAGAGGTGGAAATGGTAACTTAAGGTAGAATTGAATGAAATCACACAGGTGCCACAATATGATTTAACCCCTTCAACCCGAGGACGCGCATACTGCGTCATGGCTGAGTTCTGGTGGAATTGAGTTTTCTTTCTTCCTGATACTGTACGAGATCTTTCAGAATAGAGGTCGGATATGATACGATATATTACTTGACTTTCATTATTATTACATAAGAGTGGGATTCACTTATACCAGGGGAGGCATTGATGGGCCCTGCTAGCAATCATTTTATTATTAATTTATGGAACATTATGTAAAAATATAAAACTTAATATGATTAGTTTACCATACTATTTCAATCGTTTTCTTTGGTCATCTGAGTGAGGCCTCCCACCAAAGTCACTCTTTCCATCTTCCTCCCAACCCATGTAAATAACTTGTCACATGCATATGGGGGAAGAGGTTAACTATGCATATTTTGATATATAACATATGATGATTATGTTCAGGTTTTGGCTTTAAACTTGTAGAGGTTTTGGCTTAAAACTTGTCATATTCAGTAGCGAGGTTTAAAATTTGGTGCGCGCCAGCAGCTCGGATACGGCGTGAGGGGCGTTTTCTACTGCTCCTAGTGAAGGGGTTAAGGGTTTGTTATTTTCTTTGATGTTATAACAGTGTTTGATTTTATAAACACTTCTGTAATTAACACTCTGTGGCAGAATTAATGAATTAAACATTTCATATTTGGATAATGTTATCTACAGAAGATACAGATGTAGGATTGCTTACACTGTAGAGAAATTCTTCCAATATTTTGGATTTATTTATGAATAGAAAATTAGATGCTCTATTTTCTTCAGAGAATATATGAAGTATTTAGATGTTTATTGTGGGTAATTCCATTTAAAATCAGCAGCTGAAAATGATCAGATTGGTCAGATATCTCCTCACATGTGTATGCTAGTAAATAATATAATTTTTTAAGTCGGTGTTTGGATGTTGTTCTTCTTTAGTAATATTCTTAGTAAAACAATGAAAATATCACATATTATGCATTTAACCCTTTCCCGACGGGGCACTCGCTACGCGAAGACCCCTATGCCGGGCGATTGCAATATTGCATTGAAATCGTCACACTGGTATGACGCCCCGGCATCGGGATTTTGGCTGTGTCACACGGGTGTGACGCACCGTCGTCATAGGGTTAAGCATATAGAGTTCAAAACCTACCTATTCAGAGTTATGTATGTTCAAGCAAGGTACATTATTGTGTTCAGCACCTGCCAGCATCCAGTCTAACCATCCCCTCTTGGACAGCCCAACTGAGACTGTGCCAAAGGAAGATTTTTGGCAATGCATTAACATGATTGACATGACAGCACAGCTTCCTGTTGGTTTGGGCTTGTTTTCTTAAAAGATATGAGATTATGTATATCATTATTATTATATTATATTATATTATTTTTTTTCTCTCTCTCTCTCTCTCTCTCTCTCTCTCTCTCTCTCTCTCTCTCTCTCTCTCTCTCTCTCTCTCTCTCTCTCTCTCTCTCTCTCTCTCTCTCTCTCTCTCTCTCTCTCTCTCTCTCTCTCTCTCTCTCTCTCTCTCTCTCTCTCTCTCTCTCTCTCTCTCTCTCTCTCTCTCTGATTGTTAATTCTTACAAGTTATCATTGAGACTTTTTGTCACACTCAAGTAATTTTAACAAATTCACTAGAGATTATGTTAGCAATAACTTTATTCAATATATATTATCTGCTAGTGGTTCTGTTGAATCTTGAAGTTTATGCAGGATGTGCCTTGAAGGTACTAAATAAGCATCATCATTAGATGGCCAACTATAGGATCTTGCAGGTCCATGAAGTTGTAGAAACTTGACCAGTATATCACCCTCATCATTAACCTTCATAGCAATGCCAACCCCCCACTGCAGGAATGTCTACAAGCGAAAGAGACTGGTTTTTTGATACTTGAAAGAATTGTTTGTTTAATATTCATAGAAGCATATCTATTGCAAGAACAATAAGTTCTGAAGAAAGTCAATGCAATTGACATTGTTGCATGTCTTTATGACTTGAAGTCAATAAAAACTAATTTTTCAGTTTTCACACCTAGTTCATAAATATTATGAAGTTATTGGTATTTTGAAATAATTTGCTCTTAGGTGACTGCTATGTGAATGTTATATTGGACAAATAACTGAATGCTGGCAGTGCCACAGCATGAACAAAGCCTCACTCAATGAAGCCACAGTTTGCTAGTTTGGTGATTTCACTCATTGGCTATGCTATGGACTAGTGTTTCTGTAGTCTTTATTGACAAAAGTGAAAAAACTAAGATTTTTTGGATGATATTTTGGAAGGCTTTTTTGCTCCACATGCAGATATATGGCACATGATTCTCTCCAGTAGTGGCTAGCACGCCATGACAGGCATAGGTTAAACCACAATCTGCCAACACCCCCCATTGATACCCAGCATCAGACTAGAAACTAAACAGTTCCATACCCATGATACCCACCATTAACGTGTTACTCATTAAAAGAGGATATGTATTAATTGTTCACATCTACAAATATATCATATTATATAGAACTGTAAATAATTGGTATTAGTTGGAAATCATTTACTAATTTTCTTAATGTTAACCCCTTAAGTCCTATCCACCATGATTATGGTGGAATCTGTCCTATGAGATAATTCCATTCCATCATGATTATGGAAGGCATTCCAAAAACTGGAGGCTTTTTTGCCTACATTTTTCCCTCCTCTTTTTACCTTTTTCTTTTTTTTTCCATTATGAATGGGGCATATAGAGCATCGACTAATATTTATAGGACTGTTTGGCAATTTTCCTCCAGCCACACCCACTATATCAGCCCCATATCACCATGCCACTTGGAGGCCCTCCTCTCCCTCATCCAAACAGACAACTGTGTTCCATACCTCTTTTTTTGTTTTTCTTTCTTGAGAATGATCTCAAGTGAGTGTGAAATAGTAATTCAGGTGCTGTATGGCATATTTCATCCAGGCAAACCCCCATGCATCCTTTTTCTCACCCAAACTAAAACTGGCCTTGGTAAAACTTGAAAAATCATACCCTAATAGCAGCTGGTGTGGACAGACAAGCTGAAACCTTTGTTGCTTTTTTTAATGGCATGCCCCTTCATTATAAGAAAAGACAACAGACTATAAACTTATATAGTGCCATATGCAAATACCAGTCCTAAACTTTTGTTTTTCATATTTAGTTGCAAAAAGATAAGGTTGGTATTTACTTGGTTCAGTGTTTACATTTAGTTTAATTATTTAGGGAAGAGACTATACTAAACTTTTTTTTAATTCTTGGTATTTCTATTAACCTATTGCAGACAGGGATAGTTTGCTTGTTCAATTTCCTGGTTGCATTTTATTTTGGAGCAAGGTAGCTTCATGCAACATACCATGACTTTTCCCACTCTTCCAGCCAGTTATTGTAGAACTTGAGCTATATTTGTGTTTGTTATATTTTTGTGTTTTATTTTATTGAGAAACTTATGTGTGTCATATGGCAGGCTCTATCAATGCTGCAGTTGATTAGAATTGTAGAATAGGGTCTATATTTGCTCATTATTTTCTTTATACACAGTGTGATAGAAGTATTGATGTTTTATGGTAGGACAAAAAGCAACTTCACTTTTTCATATTCGTTTGCTGTCATAAACAAATACAAAAAATATAACCATTCACAATGAAGATAACATGAAGAGATTTGGATTTTAGGTTAAACTTATTTTGCTTAATATTACAGCAATTATAATAATTATGATTGCCTTTGCTGTCATCACTTACTCATTACTCATAGTACAATAAAGAAACACAGTTATCCACTCTCCCCATCATTTACGCCACGACACCTGCCATCAGGCCAAAAACTCCTGCATCATGTATATCGTGACACATGTACGCAAAGGTTTGATATACAAAATAGGTCATGGATGGAATTCCTAAACAATTCAACTTTTCAGTGAACTGTTTGTGGGGCTAAAAGTCGAGAGAAGTCAGAGCAAGCCAGTCTTTGAGCGTCCTCGTCGGAAACGCTATGACAGGGATGACCAGAAGATAATGCAGCAAGGAACCCAGAGACCTAATGAGTTCATTAAGCCTACCAGGACAATGTCTAGGTGAGTGGTGGCAGTCAGGTTTGTTTAGACTTGAAAACTAGTGAAATTAGGTTAAATAGTTTATAATCACTGTCATTGTTAATATTATGACCTCATGAAAAGAAACAGTTTCACTTCAATAAGCAATTTCAACTTCCAGGGAGTATGTGAAGACTGATCTCTTTGGTGGAGAACCCCTGAACATATTTCTCAGTGAAGAGAACAAAGCTAAAGAGATCGGGGAGTCGACATGCCCAGTGTGGGACGCCACTCATGCCCGAGAGATACAGCAGACAGTGGTGCAGCCTCCAAGCAACGCCTTCGTGGAGATGATTCAGTGGACCAAACAGGGCAAGATCTGGAATTTCCCTATTGATAATGAGATTGGTAAGAACCCATGTATTTTTGCAGTAAGAGCTGAGTGTATTCTCATGAATCTGAATAGGATATGCTTGATGTATCTGTTAGTAGAAAGAGTATATTTTCATTATATTTTAGCAGTGTTCCGCAGTAATCGATTTATTGGCTGATTTTGATTTACTGGTAGTATCTTTTAGGTATTGTTAAATTATAGCCATTATCAGTGCTTCATTCCAGACATACAGACATTGTACCATTATCCCAACAAACTTATAACATGTAGGCAATGCAATGTACCATCACAAACATAATTAAAAATCAGTTACAATAATCCGCTATAAATAAACACTATCAAATCTTCCTTTCCAGGGCTAGAGGAGGAGAAGAAAATAGGATTCCAAGAGCATGTGTTCCTGGAGCACCACCTTGAAGGATGGTGTCCTCGACGGGGTCCTATCAGGCACTTCATGGAGCTCGTGTGCACAGGACTCTCGAAGAATCCTTACCTCACAGTGGAACGGAAAAAGGCGCACATAATGTGGTACAAGAATTACTTTGAGGAGAAGCAGGACATACTAAAGGAAATTGGTGCAATTGAATGATAAGGATCAAATTAGCTTGAGATAAGAGATATGGCATAGAATTATTAGATTCATTTAGTATTGTCTGTGTGGAAGTTTAAATCATGATTTTCCTTTTTTTCTTTTTTTATTATTTTATTCTTTTTGGTATGTAAAGTTAGGTCTGGATCATTGTACGATTGCTCATTTCTTGATATTTATTTTTATTAAAATGTTTTTTGATAATGATATACTTATGCTAAATACATGAAGTGAAGTGGTAAACTTGTATCTAAATATCTGTAGTACATTAAAGGCATATGCCTAATTAGTCATTATAAATATCCATAACAACTTTTTAAAAATGCCATATATGAATATCATTTCATCTGTTCTTATTTTGTAATTTACTGGGTTTGTTTGAATGAATTTATGTATATTATGTAAATATAAACAAGGATTTATAGAGAACTTTGTTTAATTCAGATCAGTACCTTTAATTTGTTGATATAGGAATTTATACAGTAGCTAAAGAAATACTGTGATTGAAATATTGAATGATTTTTGTGTGGGGAAAAAATGATGATAGGGCGAATTATGTGGAAGTTATAATTCGATGGATACCTTGAATCATGATCCTGGAATATTAAGTCGATCTCTTATTCGCCCACTATGATTGCTACCAGTGAAGTGACTGAAAATCGGTCCAGAAATATGTGAAACAGCCTATGCTTTTTGTTAATGTAGGTATTATTTAGACTACAATTTTGTATTAGTTGATAATTTTTAATACTTGGCGATGGTGGTCATAATTGCATGTGGTCTTAGCACTGACCATTACTACAAAGAACTACTAAGAAGTTTAGGAATGCTAAAGAATGAAGGATTTATGTGGCGAGACATGTTGGATAGAGTAATATGTAGTTATTTCTTTTGATTTATTTGCCATATTCATCAATGGTCTCGAAGAGTAAAGTAGGAGGAAAGAAAGAACTACATGCAGATACCCTTAAAGATACTTAGAAGTTGCATAAATAGATAATGCCAGACTTCGAAACATCACGTGAACCTCGAATAGTCTAGAAAAAAAATCACTTGAGAAAAAAAAGTCGAAGATGAAAATTTCAGTAAGACATCAAGAAAGAATAAACTGTAAATTCATTTGGCCTCGCAATTTAATAATTTCATATTTAGCTCAGGCACAATGCAAGCGTAAAACTGGTAGGATATTTAGAGATGGCTTGGTAAATAAGCAAGTACAAGGATGAGTTGCCTAGTTATGCTGCTTAAATTGGGATACATGTCTGTTATTCATTCGTCTGACAACATCGGTGTTCGGTACAGTGGTTCGAATCTGTATCACCACGACTTGGACAGCTGACCACTGCCCCATATTACTTACGTAAGTTAACTTGCATTGGTTAAAGCTCCTCTATCACTTTGGATTACTGGTATCGCACGCGGAAGTATGTAATTCTTGCCTTTTTATTCTCTCGCATTCTCTGATTCTCTGATTCTCTTTATTTTCCCAAGTCAACTTGACCGTGTCATAGGGAACAGGTAGACGTTTCATTCTGTACCTTGATAACATTCCCTTGATGGTCTGACCACATTGTCAGTCCGGCTTTTCGTGACCTGTCAGATTTATTGGAAGAAAGTGCATGATTGATCTTAGACAATGGCCATTGGAATAGAAAGAGATACAATGTGAAACTGATAAGCAGGAAGTAGAATTTATGATGAGAGCATATATCAAAGTACGCCTATATAAGAACCAGGTAGCCCATCCTCAAGAGGTATATTATCGTATATTTTTTTCGTTATTATAATCTCTGCAACTTGTAATACAACTTGGCAACTGATGAATCCAAACTGACTTCAATTGTGTAGTGCAGAGTATTGAGAGTTAGTTTTTTAGTTTTGTCTTTTATACATAGATTTCTGTTGGCTGACTTGCTACGGTGACCAATATGGTACAGCTCTTTAGGTATATTTAGTTGATGGCCCTCTCATATCAATAGAATTTCAACACACACACACACACATACACACAATACGT
>NW_028234419.1:22786942-22799442 GCF_977035675.1 Penaeus japonicus
ATCCCGAAAACATCTATCCACATTAATCCTAATCCTGACTTCCATCCACATTGATCCTAATCCTGAACCTCCATCCACATTAATCATAATCCTGAACCTCCATCCACATTTATTCCAATCCTAAAATTCCACCCACATTTATCCTAATCCTAAAATTCCATCCACATTAATCCTGATTTTGAACCCCCTTCCCCAGTAATCCAAATCCTCAAAATTCACATATATCCACATGAGCCTCCATCATCATTAATCCTAATCCTGAACCTCCACCTCAGTCTTAATCCTAAACCTCCGCTTCAATCTTAATCCTGAACCTCTACCTAAATTCTAATCCTTGCCCTCCACCTCAATCCAAATCCTAGTCCTTATCCTCCACCCCAATGCTAATCCTGAACCTCCGCCACAATCCTAGTCCTTACCCTCCATCTTAATCCTAATCCTGAACCTCCACCTAAATCCTAGTCCTGAACCTCGACCTCAATCCTAATACTGAACCTTCATTTCAATCCTAATCCTGAACCTCCGCTCCAATCCTAATCCTGAACTTCCATTTCAATCCTAATCCTGAATCATAACCTTGATCCTAATCCTGAACCTCCATCTTTATCCTTATCCTGAACCTCCACCACAATCCTAATCCTGAACCTCTACTTCAATCCTAATCTTGAACCACCACCTCAATTCTAATTCTTACCCACTACCTTAAATCTTGAGCCTCAGCTTCAATCCTAATCCTGAACCTTCACCTCAATCCTAATCATGAACATTAATCTAAATCCTAATCCTGAACTTCCACCTCAATCCTAATCCTGAATCTCCAACCCAATCCTAATCCTGAACCTCCACCTCGATCTTAATCCAGAACCTCCATCTTAATTATAATCCTGAACCTCCACCACAATCCTAATCCTGAACCTCCACAATCCTAATCCTGAACCTCCACCACAATCCTAATCCTGAACCTCCACCACAATCCTAATCCTGAACCTCCACCTCAATCCTAATCCTGAACCTCCACCTCAATCCTAATCCTGAACCTCCACCTCAATCCTAATCCTGAACCTCCACCTCAATCCTAATCCTGAACCTCCACCTCAATCCTAATCCTGAACCTCCACCATAATCCTAATCCTGAACCTCCACCTCAATCCTAATCCTGACCCTTCACCTGAATCCTAATCCTGAACCTCCACCACAATCCTAATCCTGAACCTCCACCTCAATCCAAATCCTGAATCCCCACTTCAATCCTAATCCTGAACCTCCACCTCAATCCAAATCCTGAATTATCACGTCAATCCTAATCCTGAATCATCACCTCAATCCTAATCCTGAATTTCCACCTCAATCCTAATCCTGAACCTCCACCTCAATCCTAATCCTGAACCCACCTCATTCCTAATAATGAAACTCTACCTCAATCGTAATCCTGAATCACCACCTCAATCTTAATCCTGAACCTTCACTTCAATCCTAATCCTGAACATCCTCACCTCAATCCTAATCCTGAACCTCCACACCTTATCCTAATTCAAATCCTGAATCACCACCTCAATCTTAATCCTGAACCTTCACTTCAATCCTAATCCTGAATTATCACGTCAATCCTAATCCTGAATCCTCACCTCAATCCTAATCCTGAATTTCCACCTCAATCCTAATCCTGAACCCACCTCAATCCTAATAATAAAACTCTACCTCAATCCTAATCCTGAATCACCACCTCAATCAAAATCCTGATTCACCACCTCAATCCTAATCCTGAACCTTCACCTCAATCCTAATCCTGAACCTCAACCTCAATCCTAAACCTGAACGTCCACCTCAATCCAAATCCTGAATCACCACCTTAATCCTAATCGTGAATCACCACCTCAATCCTAATCCTGAGCCTCCACCTCAATCCAAATCCTGAATCCCAACTTCAATCCTAATCCTGAACCTCCATCTCAATCCAAATCCTGAATTATCACCTCAATCCTAATCCTGAAACTCCACCTCAATCCTAATCCTGAACCCACCTCAATCCTAATAATGAAACTCTACCTCAATCCTAATCCTGAATTATCTCCCAATCCTAATCCTGAATTTCCACCTCAATCCTATTCCTGAACCCACCTGAATCCTAATAATACAGCTCTACCTCAATCCTAATCCTGAACGTCCACCTCAATCCTAACCCTGAACCTCCACCACAATCCTAATCCTGAACCTCCACTTCAATCCAAATAATGAATCACCAACACAATCCCTATCCTGAACCTCCACCTCAATCCTTATCCTGAACCTTCACCTCAATCCTAATCCTGAACCTCCACCTCAATTCTTATCCTGAACCTTCACCTCAATCCTAATCCTGAACCTCTACCTCAATCCTAAACCTGAATTTCCATCTCATTCCTTATCCCAAACCTCTACTTCAATCGTAATCCTGAACCTCCACCTCAATCCTAATCCTGACCCTCTACCTCAATCCTTATACTAAACCTCCTCCTAAATCCTAATAATGAACCTCTATCTCAATCCTAATCCTGATCATCCACATCAATCCCTATCCTGAACCTCCACCTCAATCCTTATCCTCAACTTCCAACCCAATCCTAATCCTGAACCTCCATCTTATTCCTTATTCTGAAGCTCCACCTCAATCCTAATCCTAAACCTCCACCTCAATCCTAATAATGAACTTCCACCTCAATCCTTATCCTGAACCTACACCTCAATCCTAATAATGAACCTCTACCTCAATCCTAATTCTGATCCTTATCCTCAATCCAAATCCTATAACAGCACTTCAATCCTAATCATAAGCTTCTACCTCAAACTTTATCCTGAACCTTCACCTCAATCTTTATCCTGAACCTTCACCACAATCCTAATCATGAACCTCCACTTCAATCCTAATAATGAACCTCCATTTCAATCCTTATAATGAACCTCCACCTCAATCCTAATCCTGAACCTCCATCATAATCCTAATCCTGAACCTCCATCTCAATCCTAATCCTGAGCCTCCACAATCATAATCCTGAACCTCAGCCACAATCCTAATCCTGAACCTCCACCACAATCCTAATCCTGAACAACCACAATCCTAATCTTGAACCTCCACCTCAATCCTAATCTGAACCTCCACCTCAATCCTTATCCTGAACCTCCACCTCAATCCTAATCCTCATCTTCTACCTCAATCCTAATCCTGAATCACCACCTATATCCTAATCCTCAACCTCCACCTTAATCCTAATCCTCATCCTCCACTTCAATCCTTATCCTAAATCTCCACCTCACTCCTAATCCTCATCCTCCACCTCAATCCTTATCCTAAACCTCCAACATAATCCTAATCCTGAACCTCCACAATCCTAATCCTGAACCTCCACAATCCAAATCCTGAACCTCCACCTCAATCCTAATCCTAAACCCCTACCACATTCCCAATCCTAAACCTCCACCTCAATCCTTATTCTGAACCACCACCTAAATCCTAATCCTAATTCTCCATCTCATTCCTTATCCTGGACCTCCACCTAAATCGTAATCCTGAACCTCCACCTCAATCCTTTATCCTGAACCTCCACCTCAATCCTAATAATTAACCTCTACCTCAATCCTAATCCTAATCCTCCGCCTTAATCCTTATACTGAACCTCCACCACAACCCTTATCCTGAACCTTCACCTCAATCCTATGCCTACACTTCAATCCTAATAATGAACCTCCACTTCAATCATAATCCTGAATCTCCACCACAGTCCTTATTCTGAACCTCCACCACAAGCAAAATCCTGAGCCGCCACCTCAATCTTTATCCTGACCCTCCACCTCAATCCTAATCCTGAACCTCCACCACAATCCTAATCCTGAACCTCCACCACAATCCTAATCCTGAACCTTCACCTCAGTCCTAATCCTGAACCTCCACCTCAATCCTAATCCTGAACCTCCACCACAATCCTAATCCTGAACCTCAATCGTAATCATGATCCTCCACCTCAATCGTAATTCTAAACCTCAACCACTATCCTAATCTTGAACCTCCACCACAATCCTAATCTCGACCCTCCACCACAATCCTAATCCTGAACCTCCGTCACAATGATAATCCTGAGCCTCCGCCACAATCCGAATTCTGAACCTCCACCTCAATCCTAATACTGAACCTCCACCACAATTCTAATCCTAAACCTTCTCCACAACCCTAATCCTAAACCTCCACCTCAGTCCTACTCCTGAACCTCCACAACAATCCTAATCTGGAACCTGAACCTCAACCTCAGTCCTAATCCTGAACCTCCACCTCAATCTTAATCCTGTGTCTCCACAATCATAATCCTGATCCTCCAGCTCAATCCTTATCCTGAACCGTCACCTCATCCTAATCCTGAACCTCCACTTAAATCAAAATCCTGAACCTCCATCACAATCCTAATCCGGAACCTCCACCACAATCCCAATCCTGAACCTTCACCTCAATCCTAATCCTGAACCTCCACCTAAATCTTAATCCTCAACCTCCACCATAATCCTAATCCTCAACCTCTACCTTAATCCTAATCCTGAACCTCCACCACAATCCTAATCCTGAACCTCCACAATCCTAATCCTGAACCTCCACCTCAATCCTAATCCTGAACCTCCACCACAATCCTAATCCTGAACCTCCACCTCAATCCTAATCCTGAACCTCCACCACAATCCTAATCCTGAACCTCCACCACAATCCTAATCCTGAACCTCCACCTCAATCCTAATCCTGAACCTCCACCACAATCCTAATCCTGAACCTGCACAATCGTAATCCTGAACCTCCACAATCCTAATCCTGAACCTCCACCACAATCCTAATCCTGAACCTCCACCACAATCCTAATCCTGAACCTCCACCACAATCCTAATCCTGAACCTCCACCTCAATCCTAATCCTGAACCTCCACCACAATCCTAATCCTGAACCTCCACCTGAATCCTAATCATGAACTTTCACCACAATCCTAATCCTGAACCTCCACCACAATCCTAATCCTGAACCTCCACAATCCTAATCCTGAACCTCCACCACAATCCTAATCCTGAACCTCCATCTCAATCCTGAACCTCCACCACAATCATAATCCTGAACCTCCACCACAGCCCTAATCCTAAACCTTCACCTCAATCCTGATCTTGAACCTCCACTACAATCCTAATCCTGAACCTCCACCACAATCCTAATCCTGAACCTCCACCTAATCCTAATTCTGAACCTTCACCTCAATCCTAATCCTGAACCTTCACCTCAATCCTAATCCTGAACCTTCACCTCAATCCTAATCCTGAACCTCCACTACAATCCTAATCCTGAACCTCCACCACAGACCTAATCCTAAACCTTCACCTCAATCTTGATCCTGAACCTCCACTGCAACCCTAATCCTGAACCTCCACCACAGCCCTAATCCTAAACCTTCACCTCAATCCTGATCCTGAACCTCCACTGCAATCCTAATCCTTAACCTCCACCACAGCCCTAACCCTAAACTCCACCTCAATCCTAATCCTAACCCTGAACCTCCAACTCAATCATGAAATTACTCCACCTTAATCTTAACCCTGAATCACCGTCTCAATCCTATTCCTGAATCTCTGCAATAAACTTTATCCTAAACTTTTTCCTACATCCTAATCCTAATTTTCAACCTCCTAATTCTAATCTTAAACCTATAATTTTATCCTTATCCTAAACCGCCACCTTTATCTTAATCCTTAAACAACCACCATGATCCTAATCCTAAAGCTCTCCGTTTATCCTAGTCCTGAATATTCAACCAACCTAATCCTAATCCCCTTCACAGTAATCCTGATTCCAACCACTTTAATCCTAATCCTGAAACTTTTATCCTAATTAGTCCTTATAATCCTAAATCCTCTAATGACATTAATCCTTATACTTGACCTCAAATCAGAATGATCCTAAAACTTTACGTAAGTTAATCTCAAAGCCTTAATTTTTTATCCAAATTAATCCTAATCCTGCACTTTTCTTGGACCTGAAACCTTATATGGAATATTTGACCAGAATTATCCCAATTACGTATCTCCATCCATAATCATGGTAATCCTTCAGTTCCATCTACATTAATCCTGCTCCTGAAATCCTCAAAGAAGTCTAATCATGATTTAGGACTCACCTCATCCATACTTATCCTAATTCCGTACCTTTATCCATGTAATTCCTAGTCCTGTAACTCGGATTACATTCGGATTGGTCCTAAGCCTTTATCCATACAAAGGACCTCCAGCAATATTAATCCTGCAAATGGATTAGTCCAAATCCCCTATGATCCATTTTTCTTAAATTTATACGTTAGAATGACATTTATCCTATCCCTGGCCTTCCTACATCCTAATCCATAAATTATCCTAATCGTAAACCTACACATCATTACCCTCACAACTACAAATCCTCGATATTAATCCTTATCCTGTCCATCTAACTGTAGGGAAAAATAAAACAATTTATCATTTATCCAAAACCCGCTTTTTCATTTATATCCGAAATATATCCATCCATTATGTATTCCTTTCTGTTCCTTTATCCTCATCTTATCCAAAATTACGTTAATAAGAGCATATGCCTCTATTGCCGCGAAACATATATCCAAGATTATCTTTCACTTTGTATCCAATATTATATCCAAGCCTACAAGAAAAGGACTCAATATGTCTCTAATATGCAATAAAAATATAATCACCTGCATATATAATCATTCTATAACCCTGTCTGATTATCCAGCGAGTTATCCATCATATATATATTATCCGTCTCAGGATAATGAAATGACAAAAGCTTTCCGTCTGTTTGTAGAATATATTTTATTAATGTCACGGGGGCCACAAGTTTATTTCCATGGAGGAAATTACATACTTTATAAAAAGAATATGACATAGACTACCCACAATAATAATTCGGTAAATGCAGATAACGTTACAGTTTTGAGGTAAAATGTTATTTAATTAATTATATATATATATATATATATATATATATATATGGTAACTTAAATATAAATGTATTCTCAGAATTTTCCAGTGACCCAAAATTTATACTAAATGGCACTCACAGTCTCACATACAAAACCTCCATATCCCGTTCGAATCCTCAACATCAACCCCGACAGAATCCTTCGATCCTTAATCCTAATCCTAAATCCACATTCAAAAGTTACACCAAAGACAAAATTTAATTATGTTTACATACCGTTTCCCACATCTCTCTCACTGCGTTGTCTCATGTTCTGTTTAATTTAAGCTCTATGTACAGTTGGGAAAAGGCTGAGTTATCCAATGGAGCCTCGTTAGTCCTTTACCCAACTACGCATACCTTTCCTTCCTGTTCTCCTTCCTGCTACTTCCTTGGCCTCGAGGGGAGCACCGTTGACAGCGCCTCAGAAGAAAGGGATCGAGGATTCGGGCGAAGAGAAAAGAGAAAAGCAGAATATGAGGAAAGCACCGTGAGAGGGACAACGGAGGAGCCAAGTTTGTGTGAAGTTAGATAAGCCTGTTTCTTGTGTTGACAAAACATATAGTCTGAACTCTCTTGGCTGTTATTTAAGAGGATTTATGCATTGTTTGCCGTCAAGCTTAACGTTTTACCAACATTATAAACTGCATGTCCGGTAGTCACACGATTATTCAATATATCTCGGGTATCTGTCGTTTTGACCTTAATGCTACGACCTTGCATATGTTTGGTGACATTACTTTAAACCTATCATACTGATGTGATTTCTTTCCATTCATAAGCAACAAAAAATTTCAGAGGAAAAAAGAACATGACTTCCCTCTTTTTTTTCAATTTCATATATAATTATCATAAAAAAGAAACATATCTTTCCCCTCGCCTCATGTTTCAGTTCTTATCAAACATTATTCTCTACCCCTTTTTACTCTTTTTACCCTGAATCTAGAGACCCGCCCCCCCCCACCCCACCCCCACGAAACCCCCCCAAGTAACACGACCTTCCGCCCCAATGTCCTTTCCAGACGGCACCCTTGGGTTCGACGTCTCGGATGTGAACACTTCGAACCTCTCGATTCCGTCCGGATCCCTCGACATCGCCAGCTACGCACTTACGGTCTTAGTCATCGGCGTCTTCATCGGGGCTCTGGGCACCCTGTTGCTGGACACGGCCCGGAATGGTCCATCGACGATCGCGAACGCTATTGTCAGGTGGGCTTAGTTGTTGTTTGTGTACGTGTGGATGCGCTTGGGTCTGTGCTATTTGCATATAAGTCTATATGTTTATTGATGTGTGCAACGAATGTGTATATATACTATGCATGTGTGTGTGTGTGTGTGTGTGTGTGTGTGTGTGTGTGACACCATGTATGTGTTTATGTCTATATGTGAATGTGTATATACAGTAGATCTAACGTGTCTAGCAATATAAATACATATATGGGTCTGCTATATATATACACCTATAATTTCCAAATGACAATCATAGCAGGAAAACAAAACTCATTAAAACAACTGTGATAATGAATCAATACATAAAAAATCACTACAAGACAAGAGATTACGTAAGTAAATACACTTACACCCTAATACGCTATCCTTATTCACCGTTTCTTCCGCGTGGCAGAGGTGTGGATGTTCTGAGAATCGACGGCATGATGAACAGGATTAGCTCCGCTGTTGAAAACGGGATTAACAGAATTCCCATCAAGAGGACAGGGCCGATTCGAGCGGCTCCCGCTGGTAACAGACGCCGCTGAGTAAAGGTAGTTCTCTATCTATCTATCTATCTATTTATCTATCTATCTATTTATCTATCTAGCTATCTCTATCTTTCTCTCTCTCTCTATCTATCTATTTATCTGTCTATTTATCTATCTATTTATCTATCTATCTCTATTTTTCCCTTTCTATCTATCTCTATTTTTCCCTTTCTATCTGTCTCTATCTCTCTTTCTCTCTCTCTCTCTCTCTCTCTCTCTCTCTCTCTCTCTCTCTCTCTCTCTCTCTCTCTCTCTCTCTCTCTCTCTCTCTCTCTCTCTTGCATTTTTCCGATATTGCTTTTTCATCGGTTTCTTTTTTATTTTGTCTTTTCTCTATTCCCTTGACTTGTTTTCTTTAACTGTCGATTTTGAATATCATTTTCTTTATTTTTTTCTGTCCTTTATTTTCTGTTATTCGGCCGCACAAAGAAAGAATCTCCATCTGTAAGAGTGAGTCGTATTCATATCTTATTCACCGTATACTTTCCAGTCAATTTTTTTTTTTTTTTCTTTCTTTTCTTTTCTTTTCTTTTTTTTTACCTCTAAAAATAATGAACCGTAGCAGGGCTTATTCTTAACTTGCCTTCACGTAGAATATTTTGTTACAGGTGCAAAAGAAAGAATAGCTTTGAAGACGACTTGACTCGAGACGACGACACAACAGCGACGACCTCGAGAGACAGACGACGGACGGGTTGCGATGACGATGACGCTCTCTCCAGCGACGACTTTCGGGACGATGACGAGAACGACGACGACCTCGACGACTTGTTTGACGATGACGATGACGACCTCGACGACTTGTTTGACGATGATGACGATGACGACTCTTCCGCAGAGACCAAGTGACTGACGATGACCTCAACGACAACGACCTTTGAGATGATAGATAAAAGGAACATTTGATGGAAACGTTTTTAATTTCTGAGTGTTTCCGTGTTGCATGACTTCAGGAAATGTTGCATGGCTTTACGTGACAATGACTTACTTGACATGACTGTCTGACGATGAATGACACATGATGACTGGCTTGATGACTTTTTTAACGTTGACTTTGACCACTTTGTGTGTACGAGACAATAATCTTTGCGACTGAATTTCCAATTATTCTAAAAATAAACAGAATATACGAAGACACGCAATGACGCTGAGACACTTTTTATACTAATATAACATATCAGAAGAAATTTCTTGTTCTTTTAAATTCCGAAATTCTTCTAAATGGCTTTTAGATTGCTAGTGAAATCTAGATTACTGCCCCCCACCCTCCCTCACAAATGACGCAGCTGTCGTGGTTAACAAGAGTATATATATATAGATTTACAACTACTAGGTCGTAAAGTTTTTCTTTTCTTGAATTGACAATGTTCGACAAAATGAACAGACTACCTAGACTTTTTTCTCAATCAAGGGACCCGGTAATGCATGATATTTTCCCTTCACTTAATTACTATTCAGTTTCAGATTTAAGTATTATTCAGAACCACCTATGCATACTTTCTTCATCAGAAGAATGAAATTTTTTAAAAAGGTGTAGATTCAATGCAGTAATTATAGAGTCCGTTAATAACTGAATGTTACTTGTCATGAATAAACTATTTAAAAAAAGAAAAAAAAAGAGAGAGAGCAATAACCTCTTGCTTGCTTAAGTTCGAAAAAGGTCTTTCCAAAACGAGACATGGAATTCAACCGAAAGACACGTTTCACTTAATCAGACATCGCTAATCCAGACTAGCGGATACCGATACAACAACGGTATATAAATATCAACTTCCAACTATCCATAGATAGATTAAACTTGCATCAAACTAAGCAACACGACTTGACAGAGAGAACAATAACTCAACGTACGACTTTCAACGCCTTACCGACCGCCATCTTACGATCAAACGACTAACCTAGTTACGTTTTGAAAGACTTTACGCTGTTAACGAAGGACCAATTTATGACCGAAGTGACAGACAGACATACAACATACAATTACGACGATTACTAACGAACTTCTGGCCCAAATGACTTGACTCTCGGCCTAAAGTAACGACTCCACTAACCACTAATATGACTACTTGATGTTAGCAAATTTAACTTCCATACTTTAACCATTCAAAGGATAGACTAGAGGTAATCTAAGCGACGGACTGAATGACTAACCCATGACTTAATTGACTGACACTTACAGCAGGTAATCAAATGACTGGTTATCTGGTTAGCGACTCACTTATCTGACTCATCGATCATTTTGACTCACGGACTGCAACAAGACTGAATCAAGGATTCCAATGACAACCTTGAACCCCGACTTGACTTACATGACTGGTAGTGTGTGTGTGTGTGAATTATTACTGTAAACTGAATAAAGGTAATGTATGAAAGTTATTTGTCTGTTCTGTTTGTTCTCTGTTATTTATACTATTGTTTGTTGTTCCGAGTTTTTGAGCTTTATTTATTTACTTGTCCTTTTTGTTTACATCTTTGTGCCATTTCTTTGTTGATTTTTTGTTTGTTAAAGTATTTATAAAATCTATTTATAAAATAATTTATGATATGCATTCAGCATGGTATTTCACTTAGTCCTTCCCACTTATATGTAGACAGTACATAAGAAACATGCAAACACTTTAAAATAATACAAAAAAAAAAAAAATCATTTGAGAGATTTCGTCGAAACGTATTACTTCAATCTTTGGTTTGTGAAGTTATTCATTTCCACTTATACCCTTTCTACATTTACATTTATATACACAAACATACATGTGTGAAATACTGTCAAAACTGAACACAACAAGGTTTAATCTTTAATGATTTCTTCAATGAAAATCTAATACAGATCTATATCTAAGAAAGGGATATGCATATTACAAAATATACAGAAGTTAAACACGAATATATTCAGATCCACACGAAAGATCCTTGTACTGGATTTCGTAATTAATACATGATCCTTTCAGAATGAAATAAAATGAAATGAAATGATGTATTCTTGTTTTCCTTACATTTACTTGAACTGCATAAGAAAAGTTATATGACTATGTGAGATTAAAGAGAAGAGTTACTTTAATGTGGATATATGACCAAAGACATACATGCATTATCGTGTTTATTATTATCAGATGGATTTCTCTATATTATGGAAATTTTCATGAGTCATGACCAAGATATTATGTGTTTGACCTACACTAAATATTATATATATCACTAGCCCAAAGAAGTTCCAAAGCAATTAATTACAAAACACAATCTTAAGGTACTTAAGACACCCTTATAATATCGTATACTCCATTTTCTATGATTCGTTAATGTCTGCCCTAGTGGCAATGGATGTAATTTCTCATAGTTTAACAACTGGAAATATAGAAGAAGCTCTCTATTAAAACTTACGATTGGCTAGTCTTATCCTAGACTTCATGGTCCTAACATTGGCAAACGAAGATGGGAAATGACGGAGCACATATCTCATGATTACAGGTAAGATATGAGTGATATTCAATTGTTTGGAGATTGATAAGTACTTACGCTAACCGTGTAGACTTGAAAATACTCCAGTTAGGATAACCACATTAAAAGGAATTGATGATATATGGGTGTTACATATATTCAGGAAAACTACGAAAAAACACAAAATAAGGAGTCACAGAAGTCACATTAGACAGAAAAACGATTAAGCGAGAAATTTGAAACCTCGTTACGGTTTACACCAGTGAATACAAAACCACACGACATGTATAATGAGACCACAT
>NW_028234419.1:22814442-22826942 GCF_977035675.1 Penaeus japonicus
GAGGCAAAAAAAAAACAAGAAAAAAAAGAAAAAAAAAAACGGAAATTATACACCATCCTACGTAACGAATCCCGTTTTCCGTGGCATCTCAAATTGCCATAACGTTTTCCTCTGCACTAGAAGTATACGGTCGAACTGTAGAGCGAATTCTAAAGGAGAAAAAAGGATAGATCATTATGCACCAGAGAAGCGTGCGATGTGCGGACCTGAACGATACAATTGCACGGAGAACGAATAAAAAATAAAAAAAAGAATGGGGGGGGGGGGGGGGGAGGGGGGGGGGGGGGGGGGGGGGAGGGTGTGTGGGAATGGGTGGGTGCTGTGGGTTATGGGAGGAAACGGAAGATAGAAAGAATGACAAATACTGTTTATCGTAATAAAAGACGAGAAGAGGGATAGAGAATCAGAGAAAGAGAAAAGAGAGAGAGAGAGAGCCAGATTAAGAGAAGAGAGAGAGAGAGAAAGAGCCAGAGTAAGAGAAAAGAGAGAGAGAGAGAGAACCAGAGAAAAAAAAAGGAGAGAGAGAGAGAGAACCAGAAAAAAAGAGAGAATCAAAGAAAGAAAAAAAAACAAAGCGAGAGAGAGAGAGAGAGAGAGAAGGAGAGAGCAATAGAAAGACGTAAAGAGAGAGAGAGAGCGCAAGAGAAAGAGGTAGAGAGGGAGAGAGCAAGAGAAAGAGTTAAAGAGAGAGAGAGAGAGAAAGAGAAAGAGTCAAAGAGAGAGAGAGAGAGAGAGAGCAAGAGAAAGAGGTAAAGAGAGAGAGAGAGAGAGCAAGAGAAAGAGTTAAAGAGAGAGAGAGAGAGCAAGAGAAAGAGTTAACGAGAGAGAGAGAGAGAGCAAGAGAAAGAGTTAAAGAGAGAGAGAGAGAGAGAGAGAGAGCAAGAGAAAGAGGTAAAGAGAGAGAGAGAGAACGGTCAGTTCCCGCTTCTGCATTTTTCTGGAGCTCCCAAAGTCAAAGAAAACGAGACACACACGGCTGGGTGATGTGGGTTATCACTTCCTGCCTGTGGAACGCCGGATGGAGAGGGGGGTGGGGGTGGGAGGGGTGGAGGGAGGAGGGACGGGGAGGGGGAGGGGGGGAAGGGAAACGGGAGGGAAGGGTGGAGGAGAAGGAGAAGAGGAACGGGGAGGGGGAGGGGGGAAGGGAAACGGGAGGGAAGGGTGGAGGAGGATGGTGGGGGACGGGGGTGCGTCTCGGAAGTAGATTCATTCTGAGAAGTTGCAGCTCTCCATGAGGGAAATGGGAGGCAAAATAGTAGTGTGGGGAAGAGTAGGAAGAAGGAAGGAAGAGCAGGAGAGAGGATGAAGAGGAAAAGGGAAGGAAAAAGTAGGTAGAGGGATAAGTAGGAACGGGGGGGAGGGGGAGAGGGGAAAAAAAGTAGAGGGAGGGAGGAAAAGGGACGAGAGGAAGGAGGGGATAGGAGGAGGAAGAGGGGGAAGGAGGAAAGGGGAGAGGGGGAAGAGTAGAAGGATGAAAGGTGGAGGGAAGGGGGGAAAGGATGGAGGAGAAAGAGAAGAGAGAGGAGAAAATAGCATGTTGAGGAATAAGGAAAGAGGAGAGGAGGAAAGAGTAGGAGGGAGAAGGAGGGTCGAGGGGGAAGGGGGAAGGAGAGAGAAGAAGGAGGAAAGAGGGGAGGGGAGGGGAGGGGAGGGGGAAGGAGTCGGAGGTGGGAGGAGGAGGGACGAGAGGGGGGGGGGGGGGGATTGACCATGTCTATACATTGATCATGGATGAGTATGGGTTATTATATATATATGTCGTAGTATGAGAAATAGTACGCAGGGAAAAGGAGGAGGAAAAGGGAGAGGGAAAGAGTAGAAAGGAGAGAGAAGAGGGGATTGATAGAGGATACGGAGGAAAGGGAAGAGAGGGGAGGAAGAGGAAGTAAGAGGAAGGAGAAAGAAAAAAAAAGTGGAAGGACGAAGGAACGGAGTGAAAGGGAATACAACAAGGAAAATAGAGCATAGACACTAAAGGAAAGAGAGAGAGAAGGAGGAAGGGAAGTGGCAGCGGGAGGGGGATGGGTGGGGGAGGGGGAGAGGAGGGGAAGGTGGTTAAGAAGGAACCAAAGAGTACAGGGAAGGACGACCGTGTCTAAAATTGCTATCGGGTCAAGAATATGCCATAATTTCCCTCCCTTCCGTACGCCTAGCCACAGTGACATCGATGACGGTAATACGTCTCAATTTACCGAACTCTATCCGCAAACAACTTACAAACCAAACAAACAAACAAAAAAAAAGCCCCACCAAAAAATAACAAAAACAAAAAAAAAGGTTAGTAACAACTCGAGCGTGATCTATTTACCGAGATCTACTTTACTTGTTTACGTACTGTGGCTAGGTTAAAACGGCAAGAAAAAAAAGAGAGAAAAAAAAAATTGCGGCGTTTTGGATGCAGAAATAGAATGGTCGGTTAGACTAGCAATCGAGGCTCCTGGTGCGGTTGTGTTGTGGACTCAAAAATGTAATCCCACATCCGGCTGGTGTGTTATGAATATTCCTATCTTTAGTCTATTGCTTTTCTCTGTTTATTTATTTTATTTATTTTCCGTTTTGTTTTTTGTTTTTGAGTCTGTTGGTATTTAGGAATGCGTGTGATGTGGAAGGAGATAGGGGAGAGAGAGAGAGAGAGAGAGAGAGAGAGAGAGAGAGAGAGAGAGAGAGAGAGAGAGAGAGAGAGAGAGAGAGAGAGAGAGGGGTTAGAGAAAGAGACAGAGAATAGGGACTGGAGAGAGAGAAAGAGAGAGGTAGCAAAAAACTAAAAAACTAAAAAAAACTAAAAATAAAAAAAATAAAACTACCAGAAAAAAAATAAACAATATCATCAGAGAAAACAATAACGAGAAACAAAATAAAGAAAGCCTATATGAAAGCAAAAAAAGAAAAAGAAAAAAGACTCGCATTTATATTCACTCAGCATGTAATCTCAAAAAAATAAAAAAAATAAAGAGGCTTATGTGTTTATTTACAAGATTTTTAACCACATGCCACATGGTCTCTCTCTCTTTTTTCTGGGTTTATATATCAGTGAGAAGTGTGTTACTTACTGTCTCTCTTCTCTCTTAGGTTTTCATTTCTTTGATTCTATTTAATTATCATTTTTTGATTTCTTTCTTTGTATTTGTCTGTCTCTGTTTCAGTTTCTCTGTTTCTATTTCTGTCTCTCTCTCCCACTTTCTTTTTTTTTCTTTCTCTCTCTCTCTCTCTCTCTCTCTCTCTCTCTCTCTCTCTCTCTCTCTCTCTCTCTCTCTCTCTCTCTCTCTCTCTCTCTCTCTCTCTCTCTCTCTCTCTCTCTCTCTCTCTCTCTCTCTCTCTCTCTCTCTCTCTCCTTCTCTTTATTGCTTTCATTATTAGTTGCCATTATATATATAATGATGATTCAAAAATTCGTGAGTTCCATGCCTCCTTTCCTACTCATAATGAGTGCATCCGCTGTCCATCATCGTGTAACGTGTTATTAGTGTCATGAGTTTGAAGCAGAACATAGATTGAGGTGCTGTGAGAACCGATAAATAGGATTTGCATTGTCTACTCTCTCTCTCTTTCTCTTTCTCTTGCTTTCTCGTTCTCTCTCTCTCTCTCTCTCTCTCTTTCTCTCTCTCTTTTGCTTTCTCGTTCGTTTTCTCTTTCTCTCTTGCTTGCTCGCTCGTTCTCTCTTTCTCTCTCTCTCTTCAGTCCTTAAACTCTGTCTCTTCCTCTATCTTCTCTCTCTCTCTCTCTCTCTCTCTCTCTCTCTCTCTCTCTCTCTCTCTCTCTCTCTCTCTCTCTCTCTCTCTCTCTCTCTCTCTCTCTCTCTCTCTCTTTTTATGTTTATTTGTTTAGAAACATGGCTGTCTCCCTGTCTCGTGCTCCATTACAGCCACCAACCCAGAGAATAAAGCAAATAACGTCTATAATGATAATATCATTCTATACTTATATACTTCATCTTCATTAAACTCTCATGTTTATTCCTAAGACGCGTCCGCCTAAACACGACCCCGATATAGTGACGGGAAGGACGCTAACAACGCCGGCGTCTACGTTAAGTGGACACCAGACGCTCTGCCTCACCTCGTCCTGCTCACGGTTCTCGACTCTCTCTCTCTCTCTTTCTCTTTTTTCTCTCTCTTTCTCTTTCTCTCTCTCTCTCTCTCTCTCTCTCTCTCTCTCTCTCTCTCTCTCTCTCTCTCTCTCTATCTATCTATCTATCTCTCTCTCTCTCTCTCTGTATGTGTGTGTGTTTGTCTCTCTTTCTCTCTCTGCCTCTCCCTCTTTTTTTCTTTTCTTTTTTTTTTCTCTCTCTCGCCCTGTCTGTTTGTCTCACTGTCTATCTTGTCCCCATCTCAGTCTCTCTCAGTCTGTCTGTGTTTCTGCCTGCCTGCCTGCCTGCCTATCTACCTGCCTGCCTACCTACCTGCCTGTCTAGGCCCTATCTATCTATCTGTCTCTCTCTGTCTCTCATTTACCTCACAAACTCCCCAGTAGTAAATATATGCAAATGAGGCCAGGAGTAATGAGGGTAGTAGTTCACCCACGTCCAATGATGAGGCTTTTAAAGGTTGGTCAGTGCAAACACACACGGCGAGTTGTTTGTATAGTTCGTTGGGTTTGTGAATGGGATGATGCAATGGGTTTGTGTAGTTCTTTGTGCTTGTGAATGGGATGATGCAATGGGTTTGTGTAGTTCGTTGTGTTTGTGAATGAGATGATGCAATGGGTTTGTGTAGTTCGTTGTGTTTGTGAATGAGATGATGCAATGGGTTTGTGTAGTTCGTTGTGTTTGTGAATGAGATGATGCAATGGGTTTGTGTAGTTCGTTGTGTTTGTGAATGGGATGATGCAATGGGTTTGTGTAGTTCGTTGTGTTTGTGAATGGGATGATGCAATGGGTTTGTATGGTTCTTTGTGTTTGTGAATGAGATGATGAAATGGCTTTGTATGGTTCTTTTTTGTTTGTGAATGGGATGATGCAATGGGTTTATGTAGTTCGTTGTGTTTGTGAATGGGATGATGCAATGGGTTTGTGTAGTTCGTTGTGTTTGTGAATGAGATGATGCAATGGGTTTGTGTAGTTCGTTGTGTTTGTGAATGAGATGATGCAATGTGTTTGTGTAGTTCTTTGTGTTTGTGAATGGGATGATGCAATGGCTTTGTATAGTTCGTTGGGTTTGTGAATGGGATGTTACACTATGAGTTTCTATGTTTGTGAATGGCATGTTACACATGAGTTTCTATGTTTGTGAATGGGATGTTACATTATGAGTTTCTATGTTTGTGAATGGGATGTTACATTATGAGTTTCTATGTTTGTGAATGGGATGTTACATTATGAGTTTCTATGTTTGTGAATGGGATGTTACACTATGAGTTTCTATGTTTGTGAATGGGATGTTACATTATGAGTTTCTATGTTTGTGAATGGGATGTTACATTATGAGTTTCTATGTTTGTGAATGGGATGTTACACTATGAGTTTCTATGTTTGTGAATGGGATGTTACATTATGAGTTTCTATGTTTGTGAATGGGATGTTACACTATGAGTTTCTATGTTTGTGAATGGGATGTTACACTATGAGTTTCTATGTTTGTGAATGGCATGTTACACATGAGTTTCTATGTTTGTGAATGGGATGTTACATTATGAGTTTCTATGTTTGTGAATGGGATGTTACATTATGAGTTTCTATGTTTGTGAATGGGATGTTACATTATGAGTTTCTATGTTTGTGAATGGGATGTTACACTATGAGTTTCTATGTTTGTGAATGGGATGTTACACTATGAGTTTCTATGTTTGTGAATGGGATGTTACATTATGAGTTTCTATGTTTGTGAATGGCATGTTACACTTTGAGTTTCTATGTTTGTGGATGGGATGTTACACTATGAGTTTCTATGTTTGTGGATGGGAAGTCACGCTATGAGTTTCTATGTTTGCGAATGGGATGTTACATTATGAGTTTCTATGTTTGTGAATGGAATGTTACACTTTGAGTTTCTATGTTTGTGGATGGGATGTTACACTATGAGTTTCTATGTTTGTGAATGGGATGTTACACTTTGAGTTTCTATGTTTGTGGATGGGATGTTACACTTTGAGTTTCTATGTTTGTGAATGGGATGCTACACTATGAGTTTCTATGTTTGTGAATGGGATGTTACACTTTGAGTTTCTATGTTTGTGAATGGGATGTTACACTTTGAGTTTCTATGTTTGTGGATGGGATGTTACACTTTGAGTTTCTATGTTTGTGAATGGGATGCTACACTATGAGTTTCTATGTTTGTGAATGGGATGTTACACATGAGTTTCTATGTTTGTGAATGGGATGTTACACTTTGAGTTTCTATGTTTGTGAATGGGATGTTACACATAAGTTTCTATGTTTGTGAATGGGATGTTACACTTTGAGTTTCTATGTTTGTGAATGGGATGTTACACATAGAGTTTCTATGTTTGTGGATGGGATGTTACAATTTGAGTTTCTATGTTTGTGAATGGGATGTTACACATAAGTTTCTATGTTTGTGAATGGGATGTTACACTTTGAGTTTCTATGTTTGTGAATGGGATGTTACACATAGAGTTTCTATGTTTGTGGATGGGATGTTACAATTTGAGTTTCTATGATTGTGAATGGGATTTTGATACTCGTAGGACTTATGGTGTGTAATGTCTACGTCGTTATTAGTTTCTATTTTTATGTCTCTGGGAATTTATATTTGTGAAATGGGATGTTATCATTACAGTGTTCTATGGAGTTGTACGACACTTTGAGTTCGATTTTGTGAAGGGGAATGTTCCACATAGAGAGAGTGGTTGTGTTTGTGGATGGGATGTTACAATTTGAGTTTCTATGATTGTGAATGGGATTTTGATACTCGTAGGACTTGGAGGAGTGTCTGTTTACGTCGTTATTAGTTTTATTTTATTTATTTATTTATATTAGTTATTAGATTAGGATGTCTTATTTTAGGGGGCGGATTAGGTTAGATATTGAATTGAGTATTAGATTGGCTGGATTAAGGATTTGTTATTAAGGGGATGACTAGGATTAGCATTGGATTAGGATTAGCTAATCAATCGTTCTGAGGAACTGCTCGAATTGCTGGATTAGATCAATTTTAGCTAATTGTTGGAATGATTAGATTAACTTGTTATTTGAGAGATTAAATCGTTACTTTAAGGTTACAAATTTTCTTAAACGGTGTGAATTTATTTGGAAAATGTATAAAAGCTGGATAGAAAATCTAGATTAGTTGTAAAGATTAGAGTCAATTTTCTCCCTTCAGTTTCCTCAAGATGATTCTGTTAAATTGTGGATAGTTCTGTTAAATTGTGGATAGTTCTGTTAAACTGTAGATAGTTCTGATAAATTGTGGATAGTTCTGTTAAATTGTGGATAGTTCTGATAAATTGTGGATAGTTCTGATAAATTGTGGATAGTTCTGATAAATTGTGGATAGTTCTGTTAAATTGTGGATAGTTCTGATAAATTGTGGATAGTTCTGTTAAATTGTGGATAGTTCTGATAAATTGTGGATAGTTCTGTTAAATTGTGAATAGGTCTGTTAAACTGTAGATAGTTCTGTTAAATTGTGGATAGTCCTGTTAAACTGTAGATAGTTCTGTTAAATTATTAATAGTTCTGTTAAACTGTGAATAGTTATCTTAAACTGTAGATAGTTCTGTTAAACTGTAGATACTTCTGTTAAACTGTAGACAGTTCTGTTAAACTGTAGATAGTTCTGTTAAATTGTGGATAGTCCTGTTAAATTGTGGATAGTTCTGTTAAACTGTAGATAGTTCTGTTAAATTGTGGATTGTTCTGTTAAATTGTAGATAGTCCTGTTAAACTGTAGATAGTTCTGTTAAATTGTGGATAGTCCTGTTAAATTGTGGATAGTTCTGATAAATTGTTGATAGTTCTGTTAAATTGTTGATAGCCCTGTTAAATTGTTGATAGCCCTGTTAAACTGTAGATAGTTCTGCTAAATTATTAATAGTTCTGTTAAATTGTGGATAGTTCTCTTAAATTGTGGATAGTTCTGTTAAACTGTAGATAGTTCTGTTAAATTGTGGATAGGTCTCTAGTTCTGTTAAACTGTAGATAGTTCTGTTAAATTGTGGATAGTTCTGTTAAACTGTAGATGGTTCTCTTAAATTGTGGATAGTTCTGTTAAACTGTAGATAGTTCTGTTAAACTGTAGATAGTTCTGTTAAACTGTAGATAGTCTTGTTAAACTGTAGATAGTTCTGATAAATTGTGGATAGTTCTGTTAAACTGTAGATAGTCTTGTTAAACTGTAGATAGTTCTGATAAATTGTGGATAGTTCTGTTAAACTGTAGATAGTTCTGATAAATTGTGGATAGTTCTGTTAAACTGTAGATAGTTCTGTTAAATTGTGGATAGTTCTGTTAAACTGTAGATAGTTCTGTTAAACTGTAGATAGTTCTGTTAAATTGTGGATAGTTCTGTTAAACTGTAGATAGTTCTGTTAAATTGTGGATAGTTCTGTTAGACTGTGAATAGTTCTGTTAAACTGTAGATAGTTCTGTTAAATTGTGGATAGTTCTGTTGAACTGTAGATAGTTCTGTTAAACTGTGAATAGTTCTGTTAAACTGTAGATAGTTCTGTTAAATTGTGGATAGTTCTGTTAAACTGTAGATAGTTCTGTTAAATTGTGGATAGTTCTGTTAAACTGTAGATAGTTCTGTTAAATTGTGGATAGTTCTGTTAAACTGTAGATAGTTCTGTTAAATTGTGGATAGTTCTGTTAAACTGTAGATAGTTCTGTTAAATTGTGGATAGTTCTGTTAAACTGCAGATAGTTCTGTTAAATTGTGGATAGTTCTGTTAAACTGTAGATAGTTCTGTTAAATTGTGGATAGTTCTGTTAAACTGCAGATATTTCTGTTAAATTGTGGATAGTTCTGTTAAATTGTGGATAGTTCCGTTAAACTGCAGATAGTTCTGTTAAATTGTGGATAGTTCTGTTAAACTGTGGATAGTTCTGTTAAATCATGAATAGTTCTGTTAAATTGTGGATAGTTCTGTTAAACTGCAGATAGCTCTGTTAAATTGTGGATAGTTCTATTGACTGTAGATAGTTCTGTTAAATTGTAGATAGTTCTGTTAAACTGTAGATAGTTCTGTTAAATTATGAATAGTTCTGTTAAATTGTGGATAGTTCTGATAAATTGTGGATAGTTCTGTTAAATTGTAGATAGTTCTGTTAAACTGTAGATAGTTCTGTTAAATTATGAATAGTTCTGTTAAATTGTGGATAGTTCTGATAATTTGTGGATAGTTCTGTTAACGTGTAGATAGTTCTGTTAAATTGTGGATAGTCCTGTTAAACTGTAGATAGTTCTGTTAAATTGTGGATAGTTCTGTTAACGTGTAGATAGTTCTGTTAAATTGTGGATAGTCCTGTTAAACTGTAGATAGTTCTGTTGAATTATGAATAGTTCTGTTAAATCATGAATAGGTCTGTTAAATTGTGGATAGTTCTGTTAAATTGTGGATAGTCCTGTTAAACTGTAGATAGTTCTGTTAAACTGTGGATAGTTCTATTAACGTGTAGATAGTTCTGTTAAATTGTGGATAGTTATGTTAAACTGTAGATAGTTCTGTTAAATTATGAATAGTTCTGTTGAATTGTGAATAGTTCTGATAAATTGTGGATAGTTCTGTTAAATCATGAATAGTTCTGTTAAATTTTGGATAGTTCTGTTAAATTGTGGATAGTTCTGTTAAACTGTAGATAGTTCTGTTAAACTGTAGATAGTTATGTTAAATTGTGGATAGTTCTGTTAAACTTTAGATAGTTCTGTTAAATTGTGGATAGTTCTGTTAAACTGTAGATAGTTCTGTTAAATTGTGGATAGTTCTGTTAAACTGTAGATAGTTCTGTTAAATTGTTGATAGCCCTGTTAAACTCCAGATAGTTTTGTTAAATTGTGGATAGTTCTGTTAAATTGTGGATAGTTCTGTTAAACTGTTGATAGTCCTGTTAAACTGTAGATAGTTCTGTTAAATTGTGGATAGTTCTGTTAAACTTTAGATAGTTCTGTTAAATTGTGGATAGTTTGGATGTTAAACTTTTCAACGGTTTGTTCGGTTGACAGGTATTTAGGTTGTTAGTATGGTTCTGATGGATTCCATTGATAGATATAGTTTGTTAGATATTAAATGAATATAAACATTAAAAATTCTTGCTATACATTTGTCTGTTTTAGATGTTTTTCCTTTGTTTTCTAGTTATTTAATTTATCATCATATTTATTATCACCATTATTACCATTATTGTCATTGATATTATAATGGTTATTTTTCTTGTTTATCAAACGTTGTTAAAAGAAGATTGATATTGTTTTATTCAGACTAGATGTTTATGTAATATTTCATCATGTTGATTATTGAATGTTATAAACATTATAATAAACATAAGACTATATGAACTATTGAAAAAAAGATAATCATTGAAAGAAAACGAAAAAATGCATTAGAGAACAGAATTAAAAGAAGGAATCAAATACTATAAAACAAAATGAAAATAAAGAGAAAAAAAAAGACTAGAGAACAAAATGAAATGAAAACGAAACTTAATGAAATAAAACAGAGCTAAAAGTTATAGAATAAAATTAAAATAAAATTAAACAAAAAAAAAATAAAAAAATAAAAGAGAAAAAAAAACAGAACCAAACACTAGAGAACAAAACAAACAACAGACCTCCGCCCTTAGAGAACAAACAAACAAACAAAACAAAAAAAGAAAATGCCGAGTTCCAAGAGGCATATCCGGTTCACGTGAAAGTTTAACGATAATGTCTTAAGTCGCGTTGATCTTCTGCGCCATTTACTACACGGCGAAACTACACTACGCGGTGTGGGGGGGGGGGGGGGGGGGAGGATGACGATTGCCTGGAAACTAATAACGATTAAAATAAAGAGAGAGACGGACGGACGGGCGAGAGGTGAAATTTCGTATCATCATGGGGGACTTTGGACCAGATCTTACATCAGACATATGGTATGTGCGAAGAAAACTCATCTGATGATAATGATAAGGATGAATTTATGTTTGTTTGTGTGTGTTTTTGTTTGTGTGTGTGTTTGTGTTTGTGTGTGTGTGTGTGTGTGTGTGCGCGCGTGTGTGTGTGTGTGTTCGTATTTGTCTCAAAAATCATCTCGTTGAATATTGAAACACCCACGCCCCAAAAAAAAAAAAAAAAAAAAAAAAAAAAAAAAATCGAACAGCACTAAAAGATAAAAACAATAAAAAAAGAATAGGAAAAAAAAACCTTAGGCCTATGGAGTACCTTAGTAACCCCATTCAAAGTGCTCTGAAGACGACCCGTGATTAGAGACTGGCTCACTTTCTCCCCCACGTGAATCCGTTTCTTCTGCCGTGTATTCCTGACGAAGCAAATATTGAAGCCTGAGGAATCTCGAGTCTTTTGTGCCTGTCATGGCTTCAGATTAAGTCTAGTCTGATTTTGTTGTTGTTGTTGTTGTTTGAATTCATTCCCTTTCAACGATTATGATTAAGATGAATGGTAATGTTGAAGATGATGGTGAGACTAATGATTATGATGATCATGATTGAATTGGTTGAAATTATATTGATAAGGATAATGGTGATTATTTTTCATCATTGTCATAATCATTATATCACTACCACTGTCATTATTCTCGTTACTATTACTACAAGAAAGTTATTCATTCACAATTCTTTAGGCAGGAAGGCAGGGCAGTGGAGTGGAGAACCAGGAGGGGAGGGGGAGGGGGAGGGGAAGGGGAGGGGAGGGGAGGGCAGTGGAGTGGAGAATCAAGAGGGGTGGGGAGGGGAGGGGGAGGGGACGGGGTAACGATTACGAGAGCGCTAGATCTGGAGCGAGGTGTGAATGAGTGAATAAGTGAATGAGTAAGCGTGACTAACGACTCTCTTTCGCTCTCGCTCTCGCTCTCTCTCTCTCTCTCTCTCTCTCTCTCTCTCTCTCTCTCTCTCTCTCTCTCTCTCTCTCTCTCTCTCTCTCTCTCTCTCTCTCTTTCTCTCTCTCTCTCTCTCTTCTCTCTCTCTCTCTCTCTCTCTCTCTCTCTCTCTCTCTCTCTCTCTCTCTCTCTCTCTCTCTCTCTCTCTCTCTCTCTCTCTCTCGCTCTCTCTCTCTGTATCGCTCATTCTCTCTAACTTATCTCTCTCTATTTCTGTCTACTTCTGTCTGTCTGTCTGTATGTGTGTCTGTCTGTCTCCCTCCTTCCCTCCCTCTCTCTTTTCCTTCCTCCTTCCCTCCCTTCTACTCTCCCTCCTTCCCTCCCTCCTACTCTCCCTCCTTCCCTCCCTTCCTCCCTCCTTTCCTCACTCCCTCTCTTTCTCCCTCCTTCTTCCCTCCCTCCCTCCCTCCTCTCCTTCCTTCCCTCTCTCTCTCTCTCTACTTCCCTTCCTACCTTTCCCTCCCTCTCTCCTTCATTCCCTTCCTCCCTACTTCCCTTCCTACCTCTCCCTC
>NW_028234419.1:22856942-22859442 GCF_977035675.1 Penaeus japonicus
AGACACCTTTGAAGACGCCATAATTTGAAGGAAGTGCTGTGACTCCCCCCCCCCCCTCCACCCATTCATGCGTTGTGCGTGCAAAGGATGTTATCAAACGGCGTGCCTGCGATAGGTTCCGAATAGTCACTAGGTCAAGTGTTCCTTCGGTCTAAGGGGGGAGCAGGAAAAGGGGGAATGGGTAGGGGGAGAAAGCATGGAAAGGGGGGAGGGAGGAGAGGGGGGTTTACCGTGAACCGGTTAATGCGTCCGGCAAGACCCGACGGGAATTAAATAAGCCTAATTTCGCGCGCCATAGTGACCGTAATGGCGGGTGTTTTACGTGGTCGTCCCTCGCTCGCGATCTGGGTTGGCTCGGCGGTCGTCTTGCCCCTCATTTACGTGAGAGGAAATCCAAGTAAACTCATGATTGTAACTAAGATGAAGAAGGGAAAAAACAATGAGAAAGAAAGAGAGAGAGAGAGAGAGAGAGAGAGAGAGAAACGCCGGACGGAGCAATGAACGTGCTGAATCCCTTCCGTCCGTAAGGGCGAATGCCCTACTCCCACTCCGTTACGGCGTGCGACGTAATCACCGCGGCGGGTTGCACCTGTCGCGTCCCCGCCCGAACATAATGGCTCCGGCGAGTCCCTGGGAGCCCCGAGACGCCGCCGCTCTATTTAAAGCGACGCCGCAGCCAGCAGGAGCAACAGTCTCCGTTGAGCAGTCAAGCAGCAGCCACCTCGCTCACCCCTCTCGCTCTCGCACTTGCAAACACAACCCACCCAAGTACCAACCTCAAGATGGCCTTCAAGGGTAGGATATACGGCAGTACGGGAGTTCGTAGTGACTTTGTGCTTCCTCGGGACGTTGTCGGCTTCCGCTGTTGTGATTTTGAAAGGATTTGTGTTGCCGAAATACAGCGGCTGGCTCGTTGGCGCGCTTTGTTTGGAAAATTTAAGAAATGTTAAAGATCTTTGTTTTCTATAGATTTTTTTTGTCTTCTTTGCTAGATATAGGATTTGTGAAGAGATTCAGAGATTTCAAGTTGACCGAAAAGTGTGCAACAACCCTGAGGGAAAACCGCGCATTTGTCCGTTTGATTGCACGTAATTGGTAGAAACTTGCTATTGCAAAGAATTCCAAATGATATATATATAATTTCTGCATATGATTCGTTCACTTTATTTTCTTTATTCTCATCATATTTTCCTTCGAGAGAACTTATTTTTCTCGACAGGAATTTTGTTCCCTCGGAGATTTCAATGCTGCACTATAAAGTAATCTTTCAAATTTCAATTAATTCATTTAAAGTCGTACCCCATTTTCCACAAAGTCATTTCTTTCTCTGATAGACTTTCAATCTGTTTTAAGTCGCCAAGATTCCATTATCTTTGACAAAAAGTCTAATTAGCGAGATATCTTTCTTGAGCCTCAGAACTAATTACGGGAATCAAAACGCGTATGAAATGAAAGACGAAAGTTTTCCTCATAACCTTCCCTCGACCTAAACACAACCCCGTTTTTTTAAAGATAAGTTCCGATCCGTTTTGAATCAAGACCGTGACTTGCCACAAAAAAAAAAAAAAAAAAAAAAAAAAAAAAAAAAAACGTGTCCTTTGCCAATACCTCTACTTCCCCCTTAATCCCCGGAGACGAAAACGAACGCTGCGGGGAAGAGGAGGAAGGAAGGAAGTACGAGATAACATGATAACATATTTGATAACATCCTTTCCTACGCTGATCCTAACAACGTTCTCTTTTGCAGGAGTATTCTACACCGTCTTCTTCGCCCTCGTGGTCTCCGCTCTGGCCGCCGAGAAGAAGGAGGAGGAGGAGGACCCTCGCTTCTTCCTCACTGGCACTGGCAACAACTCCAACACCTCCATCACCGTGAGCAGTGACGTGATCTACCTGCTGGCACTCCTGGCATTCGGTCTGATCGCCGCTGCCGTGATCGCCGCTATCATCGGCGTAGGTGCAGGTACTGCCGCTGGTGACTATGGCTACCCTGCTGCCACGTAAGTACCTCATTCTTCTTCCCTCCTTTCTTCCCTGCCTCTTGTCGCGTGTTTCCGATCGCGCGGCCAGGAGGTGGGTCGGAGGGAAGGATGTGTTCGTTTGGGTGTTTATCCTGTGGTGTGTTATCCCAAAGGGTGTTTTCTTTAGGGTATATTCCCGAGAGTACATTCCTAGTAGTGTATTCCTGGGGGTGTGCCGCTAAGGGCGTGCCCAGGAAGGTGTTTTCTTCAGGGTGTATCCCGAAAGGTTTGCCCAGGAAGATGTTTTCTTGATGGTGTGCCATCCCCTTCCTCTGCCCCCATCCTTGTTCCATGCATGACCCCCTTTGCTTTCGAAGCCCGAGGTTATATCGCATGAACGAGAAACCTCAATCATGTAGAATAGTGCATGTGATATTAGTATTAGCAAGCATGACGAAGTTCAATTCTCTAATTACATATAAGAAAGCTTCTCGGTTCTGTGACCTGGAAGAAAGAACAAGGAAGGTCGACATGTTCAG
>NW_028234419.1:22869442-22876942 GCF_977035675.1 Penaeus japonicus
TAATCTCGCACTGTGCATCTAAGACCTGAAAAAATGTACAAGAAATTTGCAGAAAGCGCCCGGCCTCCTTTGCCGCGCATTTTCAGTTCTCATTTTCATCTACAATTTCCACGACTATTTGCAGGTAATTAGTTGATAACAGAAGCAAGGAGCCTTAATATGTCATTCTACAGACGCGTGAAGTCAAAACGAGGTAAGGTTCTTCGACTAAATGTCTAAATTCCCACGCTTAGTGTCAGCTGTGCGTCACCCTTCAGCTGGTTATGTGTGTACTTCTAATGAGACAGCTGCTTTCGCCTGATTGCCCCCCCCCCCTTAAAAGTTATCCAGGCAGATATCCGGCCAATAATGTTTGCTTGTCGAGATACGGACGAAGTTGGCGAATTTATGGGATTTGAAAAGCATTTCGGAAGCACCCTTGTTGGTACTGATTAAGAGTTGGCATCAATTAGATGGAAGTTGTATGTTGGATCAACCTACGGCATTGATAATTGGGTATTGTGTCTATGTCAGGAAGTGACAGCTTGAGTACTTGGGTTGTATATGTAAAAGAAATAATTTAAGAAATACAGATACCTTATCATGTTATTTTCTCCTTTTTTAATCTAAACTACATTAACATCTTTAACAACAACCATAGCCTTACAAATCAAACTAACTATTTGATTTTAACAAAGATTATAAAAAAAAGCAACAACTGACCTCGCCAATATGGCACACACATTCCGAACGGAGCTTGTATGGGATCCCAGCTGATGGTAATCAGAAGCCTGGAATAAGGAGGTCAACAAGGGACTCCAGGCTCGAGATCTTCGGAGGAAGGAAGAGGGAGGAGGGAGGGAGAAGGGGGGAGGGGGCGGTTTGGATTCCAGTGTGTGTGTGTTTGTGTTTGTGTGTGTGTGGGTGTGTTTGTGTGTGTGTGTGTGTGTGTGTGTCTTTACGTATGTATAGTACTTTCTCTTACATATGATATTCAAAAATGAATTACATACATCGTATGATATAAATTCTTACTAAATACAGGATTTCTCGATTCATGTGCATTACTTTCACATGTGTACCTGTCCGCATGTGTATGTACGTCAGTGCGTTTGAATCATAAGACGAGAACCGTTACCTGTCGGTCTCACCCCCGCTGGACATAGAGGCAGGGGATAAGGGGGGAGGGGGGAAGGAGTGTAAGTCTCGAGAGGGAAACTGTAAACAGAAGTAAACAGAAATAAAGGAAGAAATGACATAGGAAGAAAATAGAAAAAGTAACGTAAAACAGAAAACGCAATCGGAAGAAAATGGAAAACGAAACAGAAAACGGAGAAGAAAGAAAATAAAGGTAAACAAAGGTAAAAAGGTATGAGAGCGGAGAATAGGACAATGATACGAAAAATATGAGGAAGGAGGATTGAGGAGAGAAGGAAAATTCAAGTAAAAGGGAAAACAGAAAGGTCGAAATCTAAAGAAATATGAAAGAAAAAGGATATAAAGAAAAGGTGTCAAAGAAATGACACAGAAAGAGGGAGAAAGAGAGAGAGGGAACGAATGAATGACGAATGAATGAGAGAGAGAACGAAAGAGTATGAGAGAGAAACATTTTGGAAGCTTAGTAGCGGTCAGACAAATTGTGTTGGATACAAAAGGTTTTTAAATGACCGCCATAACTTGATCTTTATCTTTTCGGCGGGAAACTGGATGCTTTTTGTATCCTCTTATCCTTATGATTAATTTGTTAGACTTGATATTTCATTTCTCTGTCAATTATCATTTGTATTTTTTATTTAACTTTTTTTTTGTGACACACACACACACACACACACACATATATATATATATATATATATATATATATATATATATATATATATATATATATATATATATATATTAGTAATAAGATATTTAGTAATTAGATAATCATAAGAGAGAAAAGATAACAAGTTGTTTGATCAGATGATATGTTTGAAATAAGATTGTTTATTATTGTAGTTACTGTTATTGTTAGTATCATTTCAAGACTAATATTCATCATTGTATCATTTTTGTATTAACGAAAGAAAAAAAATACATACATATATAATAATAATAATAAAAAGAAACAAAAAAAATCCACTTTCCTTATCTGCCTACTGCATAGCCTACTCCAGTCGTGCGTAAAGTCACGATTTCTCGAAATTACTCCGCGCTTCTAACTATCCCGAGGAGAAAGTCAGAAAATTACTCCCAAAATAGGCATATCAGTCGTATATGCATGTGGCGTTTCTTAAGCTTATGCGCTCCACAGTGGCCACTCAGGGTACGCTTTAATGATGTATTTATATAGTGTTTGGGTATTCGAGAACATACGTTTACATACATACATACACATATATGTATAAAAAAAAAAAATATATATATATATATATATACATATATATGTGTGTGTGTGTGTGTGTGTAAGTGTGTGTGTGTGTGTGAGTGTGTGTGTGCGCGTGTTTGTGTGTATGTGTGTTTGTTTGTGTGTGTGATTCTATGTGTGTGCGATATTCAAATGTCACGTTAGTGAAAAAAAAAAGTGAACTGTCATCTGTATCAAACTAAATCAGGAATTTGCACATTATGAACTGATAAGCAGCCAATTAGATAAAAGAAAATACTAGTTTTATTTCACTTCATTTGCATGCACTCGTTATTCAGTAACTGACTTTTCTTGAAAATCATCGTACCCAACCACCCTGAACAAAAAGGAAACCCATCCGTTTTTAGGGATCACCATCGCCATCTTTTTCTTCGCCATATGCATATACATATACATGTATATACTATGTATATATATATATATATATATATATATATATATATATATACATATATATATATATGTGTGAGAAAGAGAGAGAGAGAGCATAATGATTATATTCCCGCCCCGAAAGAGAGAAAGTGTGAGGCAATGCAGGTACTGTAGCCCGCTCATAAGGTCTGCATAAATAAGCTCGGGAGGCGTGAGTGGTACCAGTCATCCCGTGAACACCAGCGAGTGACAACCTACTGTGCTCTTTGTCCTGCTCCGTTTCTTAGCTTTTGCGCTACACAATGGCCGCTCAGGGTACGCCTTAACATTTATATAGTATATGCTAGTATTTATACTGTATATGTAAAGATACTTGAGATATACGTCTTTGTGTTTGGATATTGGTAACTTGAGATAAGATGAAGTTTGTTTTCATTTGTATTTGAAAAAGAGTGAGTTGATTGGGATGATGACCGACGGTGAAAACTCGGTAGTTAAAAGAAAACGCTTTTAAACAACTCAGACAATTATGGATTAAACATTATCCTAGAATAAATACCGAACGGGAATTTTATTCTTTGGATCAAACTGTATTCGCAGGAATAAAGCACTGCTTTATAACATTTTACAAACTTCTAAATAAGTTGTTTCTCTCTCTCTTTTCCTCTGGACATTAACTATTGTTTTTATTGCTCCTATTGTCTGAAGACATTATCATTTACAAACCATCCTGAAAAAAAACAGAAACCACTAAACCATCCCTTTTTTCAGGAATCACCATCGCCACCCTCCTCTTCGCCCTGGCCGCCCTCACGCAGGCAGCCGACACGACACCCAAAAACGACCCACGACTCTTCAGCGACAACGACACCACCGTCACCATCGGCGCCGAGAGCCTCTTCTACATCGCGATCATCTTCGTCGGTCTGCTGTTGTTCTCGTCCTTCCTGGGCTTCTTCGAGACATCCAAGGCAGCTCAGCCCTACGACTACGCCCCTGCCAGGTGAGTTTCGCTGCCTGGGATTCACAGTGCCTGTAATGTGCCTTGACGACATACATGGAATTATGATATGTATGCGGCTGGTGTTGATTAACTTTACTCTCTTTCTTCCTTCAACAGTGGTTACGCTGCTCCTGCTCCAGCTTACGATGAGAGGACAACTTTCAATGTTCACCAAGTTATTGAAGATGCTGTCAAGAAGTTCCAATAGAGACCGCGAGCATAAAGTCTCTCAAAGAAAATCGAGAAAAGAAACCGTTTTCTGCGCCTTCGGAAAATGAGAGATCTTTCGATGGCTGGAATATTTGTCTTTTTTTTTACGCCATAACGCCAAATAAGGAGGAATTCGGTTAAGTTTATCGAATATGAAGAAAAGAATAATTCATGTGTGCTTTCTCTTGTGATGATTGTTTCTTTTCATAAAAGAAAAATAAGTCTACTATACCTTAGAAGACAGCGGAACCCGTGACTGATCTGTTGATTGTTATGTTTACCATATTTAATCTTATTTATTCATCTCGTTATGTAAATAAATTGTTTTGTTAACAAAGCTTTTCCCTGCCAACCTACCAGACAATAATATTGCTGTATGTTTTCATCTCAGTATGTTCTTTCTCTGCCCATCTGTTTCCTTCATTTCTCTCTCTCTCTCACTTTCGCTCGGTCGCTCTCTACACCTAGTGTGATGTTTAAGATTTAGACAAGAAAAGTAAAATATTTGCGTCTCTCCCTTATTCCCATTTTCCCTTTCTCTCTCTCACTCTGCATCGTGTGCATGAGTGTCTGTGTGTGTGCCACTCATTCAATTACTCACACGTGCAAGAACATATATGAGAGAACAAACAATGAGATTTAGAGAAAAAAAAAGTTAAAGCCCCGTTTGCACAAAGTCTGAATAAATAGTGGACTAAGAAAAAAACACCTCACTGGATAATGATCATGAACATAGCTCCTTGGATAATGAACTTTGTAGCAAGCTATGTATATTCTATGTATGTTCGTATATCCTTCGGTTCTTTCTTAGATCATTACTATCATCATCGAATTTCTAAGGAACCTTTTGTCTATGATATTCAGTTATGATTATTCTCCTAATTCGCATTATTAATTAATGTATGAATATATATATACATATATATATACATATATATATATATATATATATATATATATATATATATATATATATATATATATATATATATATATATACTATAAGAACAGTAAAACAGGATATCTACTCTCGCATGTCCCTATTTCAAGATGGCGGCCCAAAGCTACCCACGCCACGTTGCTGACCTAGACACATATCCTCCGGTCAATCTCGCCCACGGCCCGGGTCGCTCCCCCTCTTTCAAGTCTGCCCTTCACGGACCAGGCCTAGTGACCTCTGCGGGGTTATCGGCTTTATCCCACGTTGGAATAGGGCCGGTCGAAGTATAAGTCCCTCGCGCGTCGTCATTGTTTCCCATCAAGACATTAATTGAATAATTATATCTAGCCGTGCTGCATCGTGCTTCCTCATCAATAAAGCCCAAACAGATGATCGCTAGTTTCACTGTTCCATCCAGTTGTCTGTAAGTTGCTCTGAGCAAGCTAAGCAGAATAATCCATTAGATATACACATTCATTTGTAAATATGCATATGTATGAATATGTATATATATATATATATATATATATATATACATATATGTATATATGTATGTATGTATAAACATACATGTATGTAGATACATTTATACATATATATGTGCGTGTGAGCATACGTATATGTATATGTATATATGTATATATATACATATATATGTGTGTGTGTGTGTAATACGGTAAGAATATATGAGACAGTGCAAATCAAATAAGAAAATAAAAGACATAAGCAAGCACGGATAATTTTCAAAATTCGGTAATAGTTCCGAAAAAAAATTGATATTCAACGAGAAACGTAACGGAAACGCTTGACTTTTAAAATCTACTATAGAAGAAACTGAAAAAGTGGACTCATAGAGGCTTTCAAAACAAAATGTAAATCAGTAAAAATTTCGTAAAACTAGTAATATATACTAAAGAGTTTCAGAAAGAAAACAGGTACAAAGATTAAGAAATGAAAAACAAAAAAATAAAAAAGCAAAAGTGAGAAGAAAAAAAACAACAGGATTTAAAATGACAAATCACAACAAAACACGTAAATACTAGTAAAAAAAAAGGGTAAATGATAAAATAATCTACAAAAGCAAATATAAAAATGATATCTAAATGATGGAATAGACACGGAAAACATATACGAAGCAATAAAAGTTCACATAACATCACGATGTACAAGCAAAAGGACAAAATATATAACAATAACAAAAACACAAAAGAAAAACTGCCATGCCACTCAAACCCTGCATAAGCTTCATTCTATAAGAATAAATTGTAGTATGATTGAATGTGTGTATATATCTATCTATGCATATATATTTGCATGAACAGTATATATATGTATATATATGTATATATATATATATATATATATATATATATATATATATACATATATATACATATATATATACATATATATACATATATATGTATGTATGTATATATGTATGTATGTATATATGTATACATATATATTCATATATATGTGAGAAAGATGGTAGAATGCAGTAACGCTTTTAATATAGATATACAAAATATATATATATATATAAATATATGTATGTATAGATGTATGTATGTATATGTATACATGTGTGTGTGTGTGTGTGTGTGTGTGTGTGTGTGTGTATGTATGTATGTATATGTATACATGTGTGTGTGTGTGTATGTGTGTGTGAGCATAAATGATTATATTCCCGCCCCGAAAGAGAGAAAGTGTGAGGCAATGCAGGTACTGTAGCCCGCTCATAAGGTCTGCATAAATAAGCTCGGGAGGCGTGAGTGGTACCAGTCATCCCGTGAACACCAGCGAGTGACAACCTACTGTGCTCTTTGTCCTGCTCCGTTTCTTAGCTTTTGCGCTACACAATGGCCGCTCAGGGTACGCCTTAACATTAATACAGTATATGCAAGTGTATGTGCGAGTATTTATACAGTATAATATAAATATTCGATATACGAATGCCAACTTCGTGTGGATATGTCTTCGTGATTAGATACTGGAAACTTCATAGAAGATGAAGTTTCTTTTCATCTGCATTTGAAAAATAGTGAAATGATTGGGATGGTGACCGACGGTGATTTTCATTCTATGGATTAAACTGCACTCACAGGAATAAAGCACTGCTGTCTCATATATTTTTTTATAAAACGGAAACTACTAAACCATCCCGTTTCAGGAATCACCATCGCCACCCTCCTCTTCGCCCTGGCCGCCCTCACGCAGGCAGCCGACACGACACCCAAAAACGACCCACGACTCTTCAGCGACAACGACACCACCGTCAGCATCGGCGGCCAGAGCCTCCTCTACATCGCGATCCTCATCGTCGGTCTGGTGCTCGTCTTGCCCGCCCTGGGGCTCTTCGGGGCACCCAAGACGGATCAGACGTACGACTACGTCTCTGCCAGGTGAGTTTCGTCTCGTCGTGGATGGCTTTAAATGTGGGTTCATCTCTAATGTATAATACGAATGGACAAATAGTAGATTAGCTTCAGTATCAATGAAGAAAATATATATCAAATCCAATCTCAATTCCAACAGTGCTTACGGCGCCCCGGCCCCAGCCCCAGCCTACGATGAGAAGACTAC
>NW_028234419.1:22886942-22896942 GCF_977035675.1 Penaeus japonicus
AGATGAAGTTTGTTTTCACCTGTATTTGAAAAAAAAATGAAATGATGGGACGGTGACCGACGGTGAAAACTCTTTCTTATGAAGAAAATGCTCTTAAACAACTCAGACAATGTGGATCAAACATTATCTATGGATCAAACTTCACTCACAGGAAGAAAGTACTGCTGTTTTATATACATACATATATATATATATATATATATATATATATATATATATATATATATATACAGGTATATATATATATATATATATATATATATATATATATACAGGTATATATATATGTGTGTATATGTATCTTTTTTTATCCAAACGGAAACTACTAAACCATCCCGTTTCAGGAATCACCATCGCCACCCTCCTCTTCGCCCTGGCCGCCCTCACGCAGGCAGCCGACACGACACCCAAAAACGACCCACGACTCTTCAGCGACAACGACACCACCGTCAGCATCGGCGGCCAGAGCCTCCTCTACATCGCGATCCTCATCGTCGGTCTGGTGCTCGTCTTGCCCGCCCTGGGGCTCTTCGGGGCACCCAAGACGGATCAGACGTACGACTACGTCTCTGCCAGGTGAGTTTCGTCTCGTCGTGGATGGCTTTAAATTTGGGTTCATCTCTAATGTATAATACGAATGGACTATTAGTAGATTAGCTTCAGTATCAACAAAGAAAATATATATCAAATCCAATCTCAATTCCAACAGTGCTTACGGCGCCCCGGCCCCAGCCCCAGCCTACGATGAGAAGACTACCTTCAACGTTCACCAAATCATTGAAGATGCTGTCAACAAGTTCCAGTAGAGACCGCGAGCATAATCGAATATTATGCAGAAAAAGTTGTTTTCCTGTTGTCATCATGATTATTTCTTTTCACGTTGACGTAGAAGACAGTGAAACCCGTGATTGATCTGTTGATTGTTTACTTTATTTAATCTTATTTATTTTGTGATGTAAATAAATTGTTTTGTTAAAATATTTGTTTCCGCTTTCGTCCTGTCCTAGAGTGTATTATTCTGCATATTTTTTTCTACTTCTTACTATCTCTTTCTTTGTATTTCTTTCAATTCTTCCTTCTCATTCCTTCAGTCTCTCCTTTTTTCTTCAGTCTCCCCATCTCCCTCTGCTTTTATTCTTATATATCTCCCTCTATGCCTTCCACTCGCTCTATTTCCTTCTAATTCAGTGCCACTGACTTTCAATACAGTAAGTGTAAACTTTTGAGAGCATTAAAAATTGTGATCCCTCTCTTTCTCATTCACGTGAAAGAGAAAACGAGATGTTAAGTTAAGAAAACGAGATGTTAAGAAAAGAAGACATTTAAAGACCACTATGCACAGAAAGAGCGAAAAATAGACAGAATATGATTATCTTCCCAAATCAGCATCATCAAATCATATTTTTTAGTAATCACTTTTTAATCACTGTCTCTTGTCTGATTTCTATTATTTTCTCCTTTTTGTTGTTCCTTATCTCATGACTAGTCGTTCATGAAGTGAAGTAGAAAAAGCAAAACAATATCACGTCAGCACGATTTATATATACCGTATGCATGTATGTATGTTTCTGTGCGCGTGTGTGCGTTTGCAATATATATATATATATATATATATATATATATATATATATATATATATATATATATATATATATATATATATATATATGTAACTATATATAGACACACATATGTGTATATATATATATATATATATATATATATATATATACTTGTTAGATCCGCAACTACTGTAGAGCTAAATGACGTCAGAGGCAAGGAGCAAGGAATACTCTTATGACGCAAAAGAAAAATGAGCATTAAAGATAATAATGATAGTTTCAAATTTCTTTCAAAAATGAAATTCATTTTGAAACGAAATAAAATCGCACTTGAAACGAAATTAGATACTCCATCAAAAGAAGAAGCACAAACGAGTCATTGGAGGGTCATCTCTACAAGGATTGGATTCACTTACCAGCGATCAGTTACCGGCGATTGTAAAATGGGATTCGTTGCATTCAGTAGTGGTAGTTCGTTGGAAGGAGTTACGATCGTAAAATGACAATATCACTCTAGTTCCGATGGCAGCCGCCAGGGGGATGTCTTGGTGCTCAGGTAAAGCTATTGTGCCAATCAGCTATCGCTTTAAAGGATTATGTATGTATATATGTATATATATATATATATGTGTGTGTGTGTGTGTGTGTGTGTGTGTGTGTGTGTGTGTGTGTGTGTGTGCGTGCGTGTGTGTGTTTGTGTGTGCATGTCTGTGGCTGTGTGTCTGTGTGTGTGAAAATATACATATATGTACATATACACACATACATATATATACATACACACATATATATGTATATACGTATCATATATACACACGCATACATATATACTAGTGTGTGTGTACAAATACATGTGTATATAAATATATTATAATGTACTAGATATAATAATCAAAACATGCACTATCTGAAATAACATGGGAATTTATCCTACCGATGGCCTTTGTAAACGTTGTTAAACCATGTGTTTGCTATCATTATAATTATGATTGAGGCACAGCTACTCATTTGAGAGTCGTAAGTCGCGTTTAAGATCTTTTATCATATATATATATATATATATATATATATATATATATATATATATATATTTATATATATACATCTATGTATGTATGAATATACTCGTACACACACACACACACCACACACTCCACACACATATATATATATATATATATATATATATATATATATATATATATATACATACATATATATAAGCATAATGTATGTACATACATACACACAAACACACACATTATATACATATATATGTGTGTGTGTTAGTGTATTTAAAAATACATACACATATATATCTATATTTATCTATATGAATATCTACATATATATATATACATATACATATACACGTGTATGCATAATATATATAGTGTGTGTGTGTGTGTGCATATAATATATATATGTGTGTGGGTGTGAGAGAGAGAGAGAGAGAGAGCAGACATGACTATATCCCCGCCCCGAAAGAGAGAGTGTATGAGGCAATGCAGGTACTGTAGCCCGCTCATATGGTCTACATAAATAAGCTCTGGAGACGTGAGTGGTACCAGTCATCCCATGAACAACAGCGAGTGACAACTGTGTTCTTTGTCCTGCTCCGTTTCTTAGCTTTTGCGCTACACAATGGCCGCTCAGGGTACGCTTTAACATTAATACAGTATATGCAAGTGCATGTGCGAGTATTTATAAAGTATATGTAAAGGCACTTGCGATATGTGCATATGTCTTTGTGTTTGTATATTGGAAACTTTTAAACAACTCAGACAATTATGGATTAAACGTTATCCTAGTTCATTAGGATAAATACCGAACGAGATTTTTATCATATAGAACAAGCCGCACTCACAGGAATAAAACACTGTTTTATATAACTTTTGTTTTCAAACCATACTGAATAAAACGGAAACTACTAAACCATCCTTTTTTCTTCAGGAATCACCATCGCCACCCTCCTCTTCGCCCTGGCCGCCCTCACGCAGGCAGCCGACACGACACCCAAAAACGACCCACGACTCTTCAGCGACAACGACACCACCGTCACCATCGGCGCCGAGAGCCTCTTCTACATCGCGATCATCTTCGTCGGTCTGCTGTTGTTCTCGTCCTTCTTGGGCTTCTTCGAGACATCCAAGGCAGCTCAGCCCTACGACTACGTCTCTGCCAGGTGAGTTTCGTCTCGTTGGGAATGGCCTTGGATGTGGATTTATATCTAATGGTAACCATGAATGGATTATTAGTAGATAAGCTTCAGTATCAACAAAGGAAATATATATTAAATCCAATCTCAATTCCAACAGTGCTTACGGTGCCCAGGCCCCAGCCTACGATGAGAAGACTACCTTCAACGTTCACCAAATCATTGAAGATGCTGTCAACAAGTTCCAGTAGAGACCGCGAGCATAATCGAATGTTATGCAGAAAATGTTTCCCTGTTGTCATCATGATTATTTTTTCACGTTAACTTTTCAGCTTACGTGATTTTTTGCTCTTGATTGACGCAGAAGACAGCGAAACTCGTGACTGATCTGTTGATTGTTTAACTTATTTAATCTTATTTATTTTGTGATGTAAATAAATTGTTTTGTTAAAATACTTGTTTCCGCTTACGTCCTGTCCTAGAGTGTATCATTGTGTCTATTTTAATTTTTCATTTCTCTACTGCTCACTATCTCTTTCTCTACATCTCTTTCAATTCTTCCTTCTCTTTCCTTCACTCTCCCAGCTTTTTCTATATTTCTTCTCTCCTTATTTTCTTTCAATCTCTCCTATCTTTCATCCGTTCTCTTTTTCCCTTTTGTTTCTATTCCTTTATCTATCCATATCACCCTCAGTATCTCCCATTCACTCTCTCTCCTTTTGTCGTTCTTTGCATTTTAATTTTTTTGATCATTGATTTATAAATGCAGTAAGTGCGAACTTTTGAGAGCTTTAAAAATTGTGATCCATATAATCTCTCTCTCTTCCTCTACCTTTCTCTCCCTCTCTCTCTTTCACATCTAAGAGAAAACGAAGAGATGTTAAGAAAAGAAAAACGTATGAAGGCCATTATGCATAGAAAGAGCTAAACATTGATTGAAAATTATCATATTCCCAAATCATCATCATCATCAAATCCCATCTCTTAGTAAGCGTTTGTTAATCACTATCTCTTGTCTGACTCCTCTTTTATCATTTACTGAATTATTATTATTTCAAATCTCATAATTAGTCGCTGATAAAATGAAGTGAGAAAAGCAATACACACACACACACACATATATACATATATATACATATATATATATATATATACATATATATACATATATATATATTTGTTAAATCTCCATCTACTATAGGGTTAAAGGTTAGAATACTCCCATGACACGAAAGAAAAATATTGAGGAATAACATAAAGACAATGAAATGAGCATTAAAGATAATATAACATTTTAAATTGCTTTGAAACTAAAAATAATTAAATGTAAGTGATTAAAATTCAAAGTTAAATCGCACTATAAAGTTAAAAGACATAGATTCAAAATTAGATACATTATCAAAAGCAGAATCAGAAAGGAGCTTGAGACATTAACGAAGAAGCAAAAACAATAGAAAACAGACACTCAAACTCAGGGGAAAACAAAGCGGCATGCAAGGTCAAATATGCGAGTCACTGGAAGGTCATCTCTCCACTAGGATAGGATTCACTTACCTACGATCGTAAAGTATTCACCAACGATCAGTTACCAGCGATTGTAAAGTGTGATACGCTACATCCAGTAATCGTAGTTCGTTGGAAATAGTTATGAAAACGACAATATCACTCTATTTCCGATGGCAGCCGCCAGGGGTATATCTTGCAGTTATGGTAAAGCTGTAGATATAATTGTATATGTATATATACATATATAGATACATATATGTACATGTATACATATATAGATGCATATGTATGTATATATAAGCGTGTGTGTGTACGTATGAATGTGTATTTCTGCATAAGTATGTATGTATATACATACATATGCATACACATATATATGTAAATATATATATATATACATATATATATATATATATATATATATATATATATATATATACATGCATACATACATATGCATACACAAAGACACACACGCACACACACACACACACACATATATATATATATATATATATATATATATATATATATATATATATATATATATAGATAGATAGATAGATAGATAGATAGATAGATAGATGATAGATATGTATATATGTACATGAATATATCTATATATAAATACGTATATGCATGTGTGTATGATTGTATATACATATGGATATACAATCATATCTATCTATCTATCTATCTGTATATATATATATATATATATATATATATATATATGTGTGTGTGTGTGTGTGTGTGTGTGTGTGTACATACATATATAATATGTACTAGATATAATTCTAAATACATGCATTGTAACTTGTGCATAGTATGACCCTGTCTGAAATAACATTTGAAATTTATCCTACCGATGGTCTTGCCGTTTGGATCATTATTGTTTATTTCATTTAAGATTTACATTTCATATTAGTAGTATTATATCATATGTTTGATATCATTCTGATTATGAATGGCACAAACAAAATATATATATATATATATATATATATATAAATACTCAGATGAGAGTCGTAAGTCTCATTATTAGTTCGCAAATTCTACCGCGATCCGTTTAAGATCTTAACTCTAGTTAGCAATCATATATATACATATATATATATATATATATATATATATATATATATATATATATATATGTGTGTGTGTGTGTGTGTGTGTGTGTGTGTGTGTGTGTGTGTATGTATGTATATACGTATGTATATACATTTATATATATATATATATATATATATATATATATATATATATGTATGTATGTTTGTATGTATGTAAATTTATACACATTGATATATAACATATCTATATGTATCTCTATGTGTATCTTCATATACATATACACGTATATATATGTATATATACATATATAAAGATGTGTGTGAGCAAAAATCATTAGATTCCCGCCCCGAAAGAGAGAAAGTGTGAGGCAATGCAGGTACTGTAGCCCGCTCATAAGGTCTGCATAAATAAGCTCGGGAGGCGTGAGTGGTACCAGTCATCCCGTGAACACCAGCGAGTGACAACCTACTGTGCTCTTTGTCCTGCTCCGTTTCTTAGCTTTTGCGCTACACAATGGCCGCTCAGGGTACGCCTTAACATTAATACAGTACATGCAAGTGTATGTGCGAGCATTTATACAGTATACGTATAAATATTCGATATACGAATGCCAACTTCGTGTGGATATGTCTTCGTGATTGGATACTGGAAACTTCATATAAGATGAAGTTTCTTTTCATCTGTATTTGAAAAATAGTGAAATGATGGGATGGTGACCGACGGTGAAAACTCTTTATTATGAAGAAAATGCTCTTAAACAACTCAGACAATATGGATCAAACATTATCGGAGGATAAATACCGAATCAGATTTTCATTCTATGGATCAAACTTCACTCACAGGAAGAAAGTACTGCTGTTTTATATACATACATACATATATATATATATATATATATATATATATATATATATATATATATACAGGTATATATATCTGTGTGTATGTATCTTTTTTTTTCAAACGGAAACTACTAAACCATCCCGTTTCAGGAATCACCATCGCCACCCTCCTCTTCGCCCTGGCCGCCCTCACGCAGGCAGCCGACACGACACCCAAAAACGACCCACGACTCTTCAGCGACAACGACACCACCGTCAGCATCGGCGGCCAGAGCCTCCTCTACATCGCGATCCTCATCGTCGGTCTGGTGCTCGTCTTGCCCGCCCTGGGGCTCTTCGGGGCACCCAAGACGGATCAGACGTACGACTACGTCTCTGCCAGGTGAGTTTCGTCTCGTCGTGGATGGCTTTAAATGTGGGTTCATCTCTAATGTATAATACGAATGGACTATTAGTAGATTAGCTTCAGTATCAACAAAGAAAATATATATCAAATCCAATCTCAATTCCAACAGTGCTTACGGCGCCCCGGCCCCAGCCCCAGCCTACGATGAGAAGACTACCTTCAACGTTCACCAAATCATTGAAGACGCTGTCAACAAGTTCCAGTAGAGACCGCGAGCATAATCGAATATTATGCAGAAAAAGTTGTTTTCCTGTTGTCATGATTTTTTTTTTTTTTTTCACGTTGACGGAGAAGACAATGAAACCTGTGATTGATCTGTTGATTGTTTACTTTATTTAATCTTATTTATTTTGTGATGTAAATAAATTGTTTTCTTAAAATACTTGTTTCCGCCTTCGTACTGTCCTAGAGTGTATTATTGTGGATATTCTTTTTTTTTTATTTCTTTACTGCTTACTATCTCTTTTTTACATCTCTTTCAATTCTACCTTCTCTCTCCCATCTCTCTCTATCTCTCTTTTCTCCTTATTTTCTTTCAATCTCTCTTATCTCTCACCTGTTCTATTTTTCCCTTTTGTTTCTCTTCATTTAAAAATTGTGATCCATATAATCTTTCTCTCCCTTCCTCTACCTTTCTCTCTCTCTTTCTCATTCACATCAGAGAAAAAAACGAAGAGATGTTAAGGAAAGAAAGAAGTTAGAAGGCCATTATGCGTAGAAAGAGCTAAACATAGACTGAAAATGATCATATTCCTAAATCATCCTCGAAATGTAAGTGATTAATATTCAAAGCTAAATCGCAGTATAAAGTTAAAAGACATAGATACAAAATTAGATACATCATCAAAAGCAGAAGCAGAAACTAGCTTGAGACATTAACGAAGAAGTAAAAACATTAGAAAACAGGCACTCAACCTCACGGGAAAACAAAGTGGCATACAAGGTCAAATATACGAGTCACTGGAAGGTCATCTCTCCACTAGGATTAGATCCACTTACCTACGATCGTAAAGTATTCACCAACGATCAGTTACCGGCGATTGTAAAGTGTGATACGTTACATTCAGTAATCGTAGTTCGATGGAAGTAGTTATGATCGTGAAACTACAGTACCACTCTATTTCCGATGACTGCCGCCAGGGGTATGTCTTGAAGCTCTAGTAAAAGTATAGATATAATTGTATATGTATATATACATAAATAGGTACATATTATGTATATATGAATTTGTGTGTGTACGTATGTATATGTGTATTTTTACACACATACATACGTATATATGTATGTATTATTATACATATGCATACACACATATATATGTATATATATATACATCATACATACATAATCGCATGATTAGTTTGTGAATTCTACCGCGATCCGTTTAAGATCGTAACTCAGGTTAGCAACCATACACACACACACACTTTTTTACATATCCATATGTATCTATATGTGCATCTTCATATGCATATACACGTATATATAAGTATATATATATATATATATATATATATATATATATATATATATATATATATATTATTTATATATATGCATATATAAATATCTGTGTGAGAATAAATTATTATATACCGAAAGAGAGAAAGTGTGAGGCAATGCAGGTACTGTAGACCGCTCATAAGGTCTGCATTAATAAGCTCAGGAGACGTGAGTGTTAGCTTTTTTGCGCTACACAATGGCCGCATATTTGGTATACGATATCTCTGTGGTTGGATATTGGAAACTTCATATAAGATGAAGTTTGTTTTCATCTGTATTTGAAAAATAGTGAAATGATTGGGATGGTGACCGACGGTGAAAATGCTCTTAAACAATTCAGATAATATGGATCAAACATTATCGTAGGATAACTACCGAACGAGATTTTCGTTCTATGGATTAAACTGCACTCACAGGAATAAAGCATTTCTGTCTTATACAACTTTTTATCAAACCATACTGAATAAAACGGAAACTACTAAACCATCTTTTCTCAGGAATCACCAACGCCACTCTCCTCTTCGCTTTGGCCGCTAGCGTCAGCATCGGCGGCCAGAGCCTCCTCTACATCGCGATCCTCATCGTCGGTCTGGTGCTCGTCTTGCCCGCCCTGGGGCTCTTCGGGGCACCCAAGACGGATCAGACGTACGACTACGTCTCTGCCAGGTGAGTTTCGCCTTGTCGGGGATGGCCTTGGATGTGGATTTATATCCAATAGGAACTATGAATAGATTATTACTAGATAAGATTCAGTATCAACAAAGGAAATATATATATCAAATCCAATTTCAATTCCAACAGTGCTTACGGCGCCCCGGTCCCAGCCTACGATGAGAAGAGCACCTTCAAAGTGCACCAAGTCATCGAGGACGCCATCAACAAGTTCCAGTAGAGACCGCGAGCATAATCGAATGTTTTCCTGTTGTCATCGTGATTATTTCTTTTCACG
>NW_028234419.1:22901942-22906942 GCF_977035675.1 Penaeus japonicus
CTCACTCTCTCTCTCTCTCTCTCTTTCTCTCTCTCTCTCTCTCTCTCTCTCTCTCTCTCTCTCTCTCTCTCTCTCTCTCTCTCTCTCTCTCTCTCTCTCCTCTCTCTCTCTTCCTTCCTCTCTCTCTCTCTCTCTCTCTCTCTCTCTCTCTCTCTCTCTCTCTCTCTCTCTCTCTCTCTCTCTCTCTCTCTCTCTCTCTATCTCTCTCTCTCTCTCTCTCTCTCTCTCTCTCATTTCATGTAATAGTTGCGAGACAACATCATCCCCAACTCAACCACCCGGAACACCACGGAGTTTCGCTGCTTGGGATATATCAGTAGTGAGCAAATGAACAGTATGTATCATCTTCATGCAATACATATATATATATATATATATATATATATATATATATATATATATATATATATATATATATATTACAAATAGTTATTCCAAACATAGAGATGAATAGAATAGATCTGTAATGACACTGAATGTTATAAACTATCGTTTAGATAAAATGTTCAAACTGCATTGACACCATATCCAATGAATATTAATTCTAAATTTATATTAATTCCAATCTCAATTCCGACAGTGCTTACGGCGCCCCGGCCCCAGCCTACGATGAGAACACAACCTTCAACGTTCACCAAATTATTGAAGAGGCTATTAACAGTTCCAGTAGAGACCGCGAGCGTAAAATTTCTCTCTCAACTTCGTCAATGGCTGAAGAAATTTGTTTTTTTCTTAATCTTCCAAATGTGAACGAATTCGAAAGAAGAGGATGAAAATGAAATGTCATCTTGTTGTGACATTTCACCTTTTTCGATTTGTTCTCTTCATTGACACTGAAGACAATAACCTCGCGACATATCTGCTATGTGTGTGTGTGTGTGTGTGTGTTTGTGTGAACATACAACTATATATATACATATATAAATAAATGTTATTTAAAATAAATATGTATACTTATAAGCTTTGAGCCTGCCTTTGAGCCAGATGAACACTACAGTGTGAAACCCGAGACGAAAGAGATACATAAATAATGAAAACATACTGAAAAACGATTAAAAAAAAGTAATAATAAAAATTTTAAAAAAATACATAGTTAACAATGATAATGATATGTCACCAAGAATGCGAAATAGGTTTAATCAGCAATAAAACAAAATGAAATATCCAGACGCGAACAAAAAAACAAAATATCAAAGAAATACCAAAAGAAAATCGAGAGCAATAGAAAACGGGTCCCGACTCACTTTCCGCGGGGAAAGTGAGGTGCCTTACAAGGTCGCGAGTGAGAGTTCCCGTTATCCCTCCGCTGGCCATTCTCCCAGGACACGCATACATACGCACACATGAGGATACATACATGTGTGTATATATGTATATATATCATATATATGTATATATTTACAAATATATTTACATGTATATACATATATATATATATATATATATATATATATATATATATATATATATATATATGCATATATGTATATATATATATATATCTTTTATACATATAGATATAGATATATAGATATATATATATATACATATATATAGAGATATATGTGTGTGTGTGTGTGTATGCAGCTATATTTACATATATATATTTATGTATACATATGCATATATATATATATATATATATATATATACATACATATATATATATATTATATACATACATATATGTGTGTGTGTGTGTATATGTGTATATACACACTCACATATGTGTGTATTTTCATATATATGCATATGCGCTTATAAATGTACATGGATAATCAGATAAGTAGGTCGGTAGATAGATAAAGAGGTGGGTATAGATATTGATTCACACATAATTATGTATGTCGTTACAACTTGTCGGCTGCATCTTTTGAGCCAAAAGGTTATCTTTTAACCCAAAAGATTATTTCTGGCTATATATACCAAAAGAAAAATACTCTTTTCCAATACCGGCACAAAATGTAGTCGATTAACATTTTCAGTCTTATGAAAGCCCATAGCCACCTGCAAAATACCCTAAGTCGTTGCTCTTTCCATTATAGCGGAAACACATCATTAATTAGATGCGTAGAGTACCTAAATCTGCCCATCTCCTACTTATAGAAAGTGTGACGTCAATGCAGGTACCACGGCTCCCTCCTTAGGTCTACTTAAGTAAGCTTGGGCGCCGTGAGTGGTACCAGTCATCCTGTGAACGCCAGAGAGTGACGACCTCCTGTTCTGCTTGTCCTGTCCCGATTCTCAAGCTTTTACACTACACAATGGCCGCTCAGGGTACGGATTCACGCTTAGTTTATTTAGAAAGCGTAAATATTGGTATTTGTGTTTATGTATTGTGAACGATTTATACGTTAATGTTAAATCATACATGTAATAGGCGAATGTTAAGTTTTCTGTAAACTTTAGTATTAGAATAACAGCGGCATATATCCGTTAGTGACACATGGTGAAGATTTTTTTTTTTTTTTTTTTATAAAGAGTGATCTTGAACAAACCATTAAGCTGCAGATGTTTGTGGATTAAAAGTTATCTAAGTCTATTGAAAGTCAAAAGCAACCGACGACATTCCCATTCATGAATCAAACTATATGTGATTAACGCCGCTGGATTTCTTTCTGCCTATTAATCTACCACCCAACCACCTTGAATAAAACGGAAACCACTAAACCACCCTTTTTTCTTCAGGAATCACCATCGCCGCCCTCCTCTTCGCCCTGGCCGCCCTCACGCAGGCAGCCGACACGACACCCAAAAACGACCCACGACTCTTCAGCAACAGCAACACCAGCGTCAGCATCGGCAGCGAGAGCCTCCTCTACCTCGTGATCATCATCGTCGGTCTGGTGCTCGTCCTGCCCTTCCTGGGGCTCTTCGAGACGTCCAAGGCTGCTCAGCCCTACGACTACTCTGCTAGGTGAGTGTCGCTGCTTGGGATTTGTCTGTAGGGAGCAGATGTATAGTTTGTATGTATTCTATTCCTCTGTATATGAGTATATGAATGTGCGTGCACATACATACGATAAATACATACACACACACACACGCATACACACACACACAGATATATATATGTATACATATATATATATATATATATATATATATATATATATATATATATATGTGTGTGTGTGTGTGTGTGTGTGTGTGTGTGTATGTATGTATGTATGTATGTATATGCACATATATAAATACATATATACATATGTAGGTTTGTATGTATATATATACATTTATTTATATATATACATATATAACTATATATATAACTATACATATATATACATATACGGTACATATATATACTTATATATGTTATATAGGTAGGTAGATAGATAGATATTGCACATAGTCATTCTTACCATATAGAGGAAAATTCGATTTTGTTTTCAAAAAGTATTGGAAAGCCATACGGTTGATGCCAATGCCAAAACCTATCAACCAGCTGATTTTTTTTTTTTTTTATCAATTTAATGCAAATTTATATAAATTCCAATCTCAATTCCGACAGTGCTTACGCCGCCCCGGCCCCAGCCTACGATGAGAAGAGCACCTTCAAAGTGCACCAAGTCATCGAGGACGCCATCAACAAGTTCCAGTAGAGACCGCGAGCATAAAACCTCTCTCTCAACTTAGCGAAAGGAGAGATTTATCAATGGCTGGAGAATTTTGTTTTTCTTAATATTCCAAATGTGAACGAATTCGGAAGAAGAGGATAGATATAATATGTCCTCCTCTTGTGAGAATTATTGCTTCTTCCAAAAAAAAATATTTGACCTCTTTCGTTTTCTCTTTATTGATACTGAAAACAGTAAAAACCCGTGTCTTATCTATTGATTATTTGTTTACGATATTTATTTCTATTTATTTGTCCAATGATGTAAATAAATTGTTTTTGTACATATTTTTTCATTGTCTTACTGGTAAACGGTAAATTGCATTTAATTTGTATTTTCTCTGCCAGTCTCTAGATACCTTTCTCTCTTCCTCTCTCTATGGTGACGCATATAATAATCCTTCCGTTTCTATTTATCCATCTCTTATTGTTTCTCTCTCTTGTTCGTTCTCTCTTCTCTCTTTCTTTCTAACCCCTACCATCTCTGTCTCTCCCTCTTCCTTCCTTCCTCTATCAGTCTCTCATATTACGTTCTAGCTATATTTTCTCCGCAGTATTTTTTCCTTGATTTTTTCTCTCTTTCTATATCTACCCCTTCTCCCTCAATTGCTTCCATTCCCTCTCTTCTCTATCTTAATTCGAATTGTCATGAACTTTTCTCTGTAATAATTGCAAATTTATGAGCGAACAAAATTACATTACATATAATCTTCCTCTCTCTCTCTCTCTCTCTCTCTCTCTCTCTCTCTCTCTCTTTCTCTCTCTCTTTCTCTCTCTTCCTCTCTCTCACGTCTAGGTTTGAGTGTCTGTATGCTTAAATATGTATGAATGTGTAAAAAGTAACAAAACCTCTACATCAACACACAAGACAAAAAACAGAAAAAAAAAACAAAGACCCCATGGAAACACGGGTAAACTAAAATAGCCGTCAGGTCGGTCCAGTGGTACCGCGCCGGCCTCACATCCCCGTGGTCGGGTAAGAGCCAACCTCAGATCGGGTCCATACGCGTTGGCACATTCACACGCGTCAGAATTCTATGACACAAGCTTTCTCGCCATAGTGCATATAAGCCCTGCGAAGCATCTGCTCTGCAAATCTAGATTAATATTTATCCTTATAATGAAATGGGATAGCGAGAGCAACAGAAAACGGATCACGACTCACTTTCTGCAGGGGATACTAAGGTGTCTTATAAGTTCACGAGTGAGAGTTCTAGTGGAATGCGTTATCCCAAGACAAATATCGGCACACACGCAAACGCATACGCACACACAACCTTCCTGTGTGTCCATACACACACACACACACGCGCGCGCACAAACACACACACACATACACACACACACACACACACAGACACACACACACACACACACACAC
>NW_028234419.1:22911942-22914442 GCF_977035675.1 Penaeus japonicus
ATAAAACATCTTAACATTTTAACATCCCTCGCAAACAAAAGAAAACACTACAGATACCTATATATGTTTAGAAACATTTAATACTAAAGCCCCTACCATCAAAATACCTAACACTGATAACAAAGTACCTACCAAAATATCTAACACCGACACCAAAGCACCTACCATCAACATACTAACACCGATAACAAAACACCTACCATCAAAATACCTAACACCGACCCCATAACACCTACCAAAACACCTAACACCGACACCATAGCACCTATCAAAATACCTAACACCGACACCAAAACACCTAACACCGACACCATACCACCTATCAAAATACCTAACACCGACACCAAAACACCTAACACCGACACCATAGCACCTATCAAAATACCTAACACCGACACCATAACACCTGCCATCAAAATACCTAACACCGACACCATAGCACCTATCAAAATACCTAACACCGACACCATAGCACCTATCAAAATACCTAACACCGACACCATAGCACCTATCAAAATACCTAACACCGACACCATAGCACCTACCAAAACACCTAACACCGACACCATACCACCTATCAAAATATCTAACACTGATAACAAAGCACCTACCAAAACACCTAACACCGACACCATAGCACCTATCAAAATATCTAACACTGATAACAAAACACCTATCAAAATACCTAACACCGACACCATAGCACCTATCAAAATATCTAACACTGATAACAAAACACCTATCAAAATACCTAACACCGACACCATAGCACCTACCATCAAAATACCTAACACCGTCACCATAGCCCCTACCATCAAAATACCTAACACCGTCACCATAGCCCCTACCATCAAAACACCTAACACCGTCACCATAGCCCCTACCATCAAAACACCTAACACCGTCACCATAGCCCCTACCATCAAAATACCTAACACCGTCACCATAGCCCCTACCATCAAAACACTTAACACCGACACCATAGCCCCTACCAAAATACCTAACACCGACACCATAACACCTACCAAAATGCCTAACACCGACACCATAACACCTACCAAAATACCTAACACCGACACCAAACCACCTATCAAAACACTTAACACCGACACCATAGCACCTACCATCAAAATACCTAACACCGACACCATAACACCTACCAAAACACCTAACACCGACACCATAACACCTACCAAAATACCTAACACCGACACCATAACACCAAACCCACCACCTCGCCTCATACCAGCCCCGGAACACCCACCACAGATAGCAAAACACCTGATACCATTACCGAGAGAAAAGTCGACGAGTGTCACCCACCACAACTCGACCGGATGTGGGCGTGCGTGGGAGGGCGGCGGAAGTGCACCTCGGCCGCGCTGAGTCCTAGTGGAATCCTCGAGGAAGATCCTAAGGGTGAAAGTCGTCCTTGTGATTACGCTTCGGTCGAGATCCAGGTCAGTCGAGGGGGACTTTTGATTGGGCTGTATGTTTGTTTGTTTGTTTGTTTTTATTGTTTTCTTTTTGTGTTGTTGATTTTTTTTTCATTTTTCTTTTTTAGTTTTATTTATTTAGTCGTTTTTTTTTTTTCTTCGCTTTTATTTTCCTTCTTTTTTTTACCTTTTTGTATTTATGTTCTTCTTGTTCCTTTTTCATCTTTCTTCTTCTTCTCCTTACTGTCATCTGCCTCTTTCTCTCCAATTATTCCATTTTCTCTCTCTCATTTATGCATTATTACTATCTGCTTTCATTTCCTTCTTCCATCCTTCCTTCTCTTTGAGTCCTTCCCTCTTCCCTTTTTTTATTTCCTTCCCTTCTCTACTTCCCCTTCCTTTTCCTTTCTACTCTTATTTTCTTAATCTTTTTCCGTCTCTCTTTTATTTTTTTCATCTTCTCTCCATTTCCCTTTCTGTCATTCCTTGTTCTTTTCTCCAGTCCACTCAGGCTCACCTTGATGTTAAATTGAAGTTAAATTGTTGTCTGTCCTGAAGTTAAATTCAGTCTGTCTTGATGTTAAACAGAAGTTAGATTGGAGTTAATTGTCACTTACTTGCGCAGTTTTGGGTAATTAAGTGTTCGTGGCTGTAATGGCTCGTGTGTGTGTGTATATATGTGTACATATATATGTGTGTCTGTGTGTGTGTGTATATATATGTATATATATGTATATATATATATATATATATATATATATATATATATATATATATATATATATACACACACATATGTGTCTGTGTGTACGTGCATGTATATTCATAACCCCCCCCTCCCCCCCGTCCGCCCTCCATCCATCCGGCGGCCAGCTGATCGGCACCGCATGGATGCCAGGCCTCCAGGCTGTCGGTATTTAAGAGCCTACTTGCCATCCAGTCCTCACATTCGCCTCCTCTGCCCCGTAGTGAGAACGTGCCTCCCGACCTCTAAGGAATTTCAGTGAATCTTCAAAATGGCTCTTCGTGGTAAGGGCTTTTGGCGGGATTTTTGATCTGCTAGA
>NW_028234419.1:22939442-22946942 GCF_977035675.1 Penaeus japonicus
GTATCCGAGAACGATAGACAGGAAACAGTTTCTCGCGAAAGCTTCCAAACAAAAACGGAGATTCGAGAACTCTCAAACAGAAAACGGAAATCGGAGAACTTTCAAACAGAAAACGGAGATTCGAAAACGCTCAAACAGAAAACGGAGATTCGAGAACTCTCAAACAGAAAAAGGAAATCCAAGAACTCTCAAACACCAAACGAAGGTCCGAGAACTCTCAAACAGAAAACGGAAGTCAAAGAACTCTCACACAGAAAACGAAGGTCAGAGAACTCTCAAAGAGAAAACGATATATATATATATATATATATATATATATATATATATATATATGTGTGTGTGTGTGTGTGTGTGTGTGTGTGTGTGTGTGTGTGTGTGTGTGTGTGCGTGTGTGTGTGTGTACATATAAAAAGAGAGGGAGATAGATATTTAAATAGATAGAGAATATCATATGTATTCGTCTTTACCTTCATTTCGACCCCTCCCCCCCCCCCACCGATACAGACACACTTACAGGTCATGATAAAAAGACTGTTGTGATAGGCCTAGTGCCCCTTCCTAATAAGCTCTCATGAAGCAGCATAAATCTATGAATACATATATTTCTTTATATCTTATGTATCGAAAACTGAGCATTGTGAAATTACGATCAAAAGGTCTTTTTTTAAAAGATTATGTAAAAAAAATGATTTATTAACAACGAAAATACATTACAAAATACTAATAAATAGAAAACGGTTTAAACAACAAGTGTAACAAAAAACAAATCAGCATAAGTTGAAACATTTCATCACAAACATTCTTGAAGAAGTCCCAGAGATCGTATTAATCCTTCAATCAGATAATCCATACTTTGATCATAATCTTTGGCATAAATGCGCCATCTAGAGCGCTTTTGTTTTGTTTCTTTCTCAATCTTTCTCTTCGCCTGGATTAATTTCACTGGACTTTCCCGCCATTTTTCTCGCGAGGTCGCCATCTTTGTTTACTGGTGCTGCCATTGGTATCTGTCCTTGGCTTCGTCTATGGAGCGGAGGACCGAATAGGAACTCTCCCCGGTGCTGTAGGATGGGGCGGAGGCAGTGTAGGATCTACGGGAGAGTTGATAGGATTATTTGTTATTGTTACCGTTTTTGTTATTTTGCCTTTTTTTATTCACTTATTTATTATTGGGTTAATGGATAGTGAAAAGAGTTAGATTTACCTCGTAAATGGAATAGAAAATTCCGTGTGTCTAATATATTCATTATCATCATTATTATCATTATTACTATTACTTCTGCTACTACTACTAATATTACTACTACTATTACTACTGCTACCACTCTACTACTACTACAACTACTACTCAAAACCAATAACACCCCCCCCCCCCGCACACACACACCCTAAAAAATAAGATAAATAGAAAAAATATACAAAACCAATAAATAAAGCAAATACTCACGTGGGTGGATAGTAGCTCGCGGCCTCCTTCTCCTCGCTGAAGAAACCAAAAACGGCCACCAGGGCGAGTAGTCCGAGGGCTAGGAAGCCTATCGAAAAAATGGATGACACTCCCAGCTGGACTGACGTGTTCGCAGGGCTGGTGAAGACTCGCATTTCCGGGTTGTCTTCCTTTGCTTGCGTTCCAGTCGCGGCCAAGCACAGGAGGACGGCGATGTATATACCTGGAGTTGTTGTTGTTATTGTTATCATTATTGTTGTTATCATTGCTATTACTATTTGTTTTATGTCGTAATCGTTGTTACCATTACACTTGTTGTTTCTTATCCTTATTATCATCACTATCATTATCATTATTATCTTTATTATCATTATCATTATCATTTTCATTAGCATTATAATCATCACCAATAATGCTATCGTCATTATTCAGGAAATCGTCCTTTTCCTTCGTTTTTGTCTCTAGTTTTATCAATCACTTAGCAAGCTTAACGAACTGAATTTAGAAGAAAAAAAATGCCATTTCCACTACGGTGAAGAAAAAGAACAAGAACCTCACCACAACTAAACTTACAAATCATCACAAACACCTAACTCAATCGAGGAAGAAAACCCGTATGTTAAAGCTTACCTTGAGAAGCCATGGTGTCTAGAGTACTGTTTGCGCTGAGTACGTGTCCTTCCGAAGCCTGAATGGAAGTGATGATCCTTTCCGGAATCACTAGACTTAAATAGGGCGAATTTCCGTTCCTCTTCATTGGTTAGCTTTACACTTTGGTGACTTTCGACCCATTTGGGAAAATTTGGGAACACTTTCTCTCTCTTTTGGGGTCTTTTGAGCTGTGGTGAATCGGTGGGGAAATGTTGTTTGGTGGTGAGTGTTTATCAAAAGTTGAATAGGTGTATTATATATATATACTGTATGTATATATATATATATATATATATATATATATATATATATATATATATATATATATATATATATATGTATATATATATATATATATATATATATATATGTATATATGTGTGTGTGTATATATATGTATATGTATATTTAAATCTGTGAAGAGTGTTGTATTTATGATTAAAGAGTTGTATATATAGTTAAAAGTTGCATTAAATTAAAAATTAATGAGTAATGTTAACTTCAAAAATAAAGGTGACTATCAAATTAGTCATAAAAGGTTAGTTCTATATTTATTATTTGTATTGTTTTATTTTCAAAACTAAAGATGAGTTTATTGCACCGGGGATTTATACGGGATACAATTTTCCTTATCATACATTGGAAAATCTTCTTTTGTTCTTACTAATAACAAAAAATGGTTATTTGGCATCTTACTTCTGTACTTCACTCTGTGATGCAACGCGTATATAGAAAAGACGAAAGCCAGTATCAAGTAAAAACAAAAATTGTTACCTTTGGTTTCCTTATGAGGATAGATCTGTAAAATATGCTTGCCTCACGTCTCTGAAATAATTGTACAACAAAATCGATATTGAAACATCCATAATGAAATCAATGCAAAATATAGCGAAAGGAATATAGACAGAAAAGTGGACAGATAGATATTGCGAAAGGAATATAGACAGAAAAATGGATAGATAGATAGATATGTAATGTAAATGTGTGCATATGTATATGTATGAACATATATGTATGTATGTATATATATATTATATATATATATATATATATATATATATATATATATATATATATATATATATATATATATATATATATAATATATATATATATATATATATATATATATATACATATATATATATATACATATATAATATATATATATATAGTATACATATATATATATATATATATATATATATATATATATATACATATATATATACATATATATATATATATGTATATATATATCTATTTATATAGATATACATATATATAATGCATGTATGTATGTATGTAACGAAATGCGTCAAATGCATATCCTCCGTCTCATTCATACCTTTCTTCTACATTTGTCGCTTTTTTCATATCTATACATATATATATGTATATACATATATATATCTATATAACCCTATATACATATATATATATATATACATATACATATATAGATATAGATATAGATATAGATATATGTATATATATACATACATACATACATATATATATATATATATATAATATATATATATATATATATATATATATATGCATAAATTATTTGTATATACATATATATATTATATATATATATATAATATATATTATATATATATATATATATATATATATATATATATATATGTATATATACACACATATATATATATATATATATTATATACATATATATATATATATATATATATATATATATATATATATATATATATATGTATATATACATATATTGATATATATATATATATATATATATATATATATATACATATACATACATATATATATACATGTGTGTGTGTGTGTGTGTGCATGTGCGTGTGTGTGTTTGTGTGTGTGTGTGTTTGTGTGTTTGTGTGTGTGTGTGTGTTTTTGTATATGTGTATGTATATATACATAAATATATATATAAATATATATATATATATATATATATATATATATGAATATATATACATATATAATATACATATATATATATATATATATATATATATATATATATATATATATATATATATATATATATATATATACTGAAGTAAAGTGATGCCCTTTCGAGACTTTGCTTGGAATACAGCCACGATTATCTCATCAGATGCCTGTGTATATACATATTACACGTGTTATGCATATTCAAATGATAACTATTGTCTATTGTGTCCTATATATCTCCCTCATGTGTATAGTATGTCATTCATTTATTCACTAAAAACATATATACATCCTAATCTGCGATTGCATTAGACTTTGATTAGATTATCTGTTGTTCCGTGTGCATAAATCATTTAATTCTTTTAAATGGTTTAGGAGTCCGTTTGTAAGATTAGGTGAAGGTTGAATTTATACTGATTTGCATAAACTCTTTGTTTAGGCTATTGTATTGTATTGTATCGGTTGTTTATTTCCAATCTTATTGTATTCTCGAATATAGAATTAAGCTATACAACAGCAGACCCTAGATGGTTCATGGTTCTTTTTCAGATATGGCAACTATATCTGTACATTAATTTCCGATGTCTGGGTCAGTTTAATACAGTACATTTTTTATAAAGCAACATTAACTATACCCAGTGTACATTTTTCTTTACTGAATGGCAAAGTATATAGATAGATATATTGATGGAGAGAGAGTGAGAATGAGAGAGAGAAAGAGAGAGAGAGAGTCTGTAAGTAGGTAGATAAATAGATAAAGAGATAGATATATATAGGTAGATAGACAGGTAAATATATCAAATTCATTATCAAAGAAACAATATCTTGTCCATATAAGGACAAAAATGTACAATAAACAATAGATTTCTTAGGAAGGTGCGATAATAAAGAATTTAGAATTGAACTGAATTCCTCATTTATAATGTGGTGGTCTAATTATTATTATTTTTTAAATCTTGAAATGTGTTTTTCTGATCAGTTTTAATCCAGAATGAATATATATATATATAAATATATATATATAATATATATAATATATATATATATATATATATATATATATATATATATATATATATATATATATATATATATATATATATACAATCAAACTTAGCTATCTTATTGGATTTAGGAATTCTTGAGGTGAAATAAATGTTGTTGGTCTAATGGGTTCAGAATTCTGTCGATGTTAAAGGAAAGATCCATTGAATATAAAGGTAATACCATTTGACACTTACCGAATGTCTAAGGAAATCAAAGATATTCATAACTTCATAAGGACACTTGGAAAAACAAAACAGCAAAAATATGTATAAATATATATTTACATCAGAGTTGTAACATTGAACATAAATAATAAATAAATAACAGTAAATTGAGCTCAAATGCATTGCTCAGTCATCAGAAATCACAGTCAAAGGTCACATAACAGGTCAAGCATCACACTGACCTGTTGAGAGAGGGGTCATTATGGGTCGAGTCTGGTATGTTTTATAGCTCAGTCTAGGTCAAGTTTAGTGGAGTCTTTTGTTGTTGTTTCTCGTTATTGTGTCAGGAAAGGTCAAATGGGGCGTGAGATATGTCTGTCTGCAGTTAGTCAGTAAAGTCATGGTAGTCTAGAGTTGTTGTTTTTTTCCAAGTCATAAGTAAAGTCGAGCGTGAGAGTCAGTCGAGATTGTCAATGTTGTCGAGTCTTGTGTTAGTGTCTTATGTAAGAGATTGGTCGTGAGTCAGTCTCGAGTCAGTACACGTCGTAGGTAGGTAGCAAGTGAGTGAGTCGCCGTCAGTCACCAGAGTCACCCATAAGTCAAGCCAGTCAAGCCAGTCAAGCTGTAAGTCATCTCACGTATCAAAGTCAAATCATCAAACTCATACTAAATAAATAAGTCATCCATTTTCTCTTCAGTCAAATACCATCGAGTCCATAATTCTTCTTCAGCAGCAAATCCAAATCACGGAGAAACCATAGCCTCTTTTTTTGTAATAACATCAAGCCAAGAATATTTTTTATAGGCCTATCGTATCCTCCGGTATTACGTCAGTAGCCATACCATTTTACTGGTACTTGTTGTGGGCGTCTTCCATGGAGCGGTGGACGGTGTAGGCTGATTCCTCGTGGGCGTAGGCGGGGGCGGGGGCGGTGTAAGCAGGGGCGGAAGCAGCATAAGCACTGTGAATGAATTCCAAAGGGGAAGGTTAGGGAGGGTAGGACAAAGTTTTTTCATCCAATTAATTCGATTTTTGGAATTAGGTGTTAGACTTGTATCTGTATCCATATAGAAGGAATTTATCTTTTTTATATTATTTTTATGTCTATCTCTCTTGATATGATTGTCTTCATATAGTTATTGTTTTTCCTTCTCCTATTATTAACCAAGTCAAGCATACACGCACACGTACACACACCCACACGCCAAAAATGTATACACACTTCTAAAAAACAACACATAAAATCCGCAAGCAAGCAAAAAATACATAACATCCTCAATAAAAGATCAAAAGCCTATCCATTCACACATATCATCCACGCACAAGCAAGCAAAGCACACAGACTATCCACACACAAAAAACACCTATTAATCCACACACAAGCAAACAAACAAGCAAGCAAAGCACACAGGCTATCCACACACAAAAAACACCTATCAATCCACGCACAAACAAACAAACAAACAATCCCAAAATGCGACCCTATCCCCTAGCACACCCACCTCGGAGCCGCGTATCCTGTGAGGTCAGTCTTGCCGTTCGAGAACACGCCGAGAGCCACGCCCACGATTCCTACGATGACGGCAAGGACGATCAGCATCAGGAGGCCGTCAGTATCGATGCTGAGGGAGGTGTCCCCAGAGGAGAAGAGGCGTCCGTCGGTCTTCTTGTTGGGGGTCTCGCTGGCGTGGCTGAAGGCGACGAAGCAGGCGAGCACGGCGAAGATGAAGAGTCCTGAAGGAGGGAAGGTTGTCCGTTAGAGACCGTTGGACCGTTGGATAGGATGGAGGTTGGATGGACGATTTTCTATCGTGTTGGTAAAGAAGTTTTTGGAAAAGAAGACATGATATACACCTTAGGCTATAAACAAGGAGACGTTTTTTTATCTTTTTAGGGGGTACTTTTTTATTCTTTAGCGAAGTTGGTTTTGTTTACTTTAGATCTAGTGGGATGGTTTGAATTTTCTTATGTGGAGAGAATGGAATCCATGCTGATTCTTATGATATCCGTGTTGATGAAATGGCAGAAGAAAGCATTTATATTTACTACATGTGTCAGTGTTCGTTTCCTATTATGAGGAGAATTCCCGTTTTCTTTAAATCTCTTAAAAAATGAATTATTTGATTTTTTTTTCTTATCTCTGTGGGGGGCGCATTAGATTCAGAGGAACCAAAACCAATTTTACTAGATTGGTTTTGCTTCCTCTGAATCTTACGTGGGGT
>NW_028234419.1:22961942-22964442 GCF_977035675.1 Penaeus japonicus
TCTCTCTCTCTCTCTCTCTCTCTCTCTCTCTCTCTCTCTCTCTCTCTCTCTCTCTCTCTCTCTCTCTCTCTCTCTCTCTCTCTCTCTCTCTCTTTCTCGCTCTCGCTCTCTCTCTCTCATCTATCTACCTATTCATTTACATATACATTTATCTCACTTTCATCCGTTCTTAACCGCAGAGAAAGTAATTATTTACGCAAACAAATAAAAATAATGTGATAATGAGATAATGTGTGCAAAACCTTCCCGTCTCGAGAAAGTTTGTAAAAAACTACCGTTATAACCGTTGCTGACCGTTATAGAGAGAGTAAATTCAAATGTATTTTGTTCATATCTATATAATGCTTGAAAGTGTTATTACAGTTATTATTTATTATTTTTATTTTTTTATTTATTTATTAATTTATTTTTTATTTTTTTACATGCCCTGTTGTTGTTATTGTTATGCTGTTGTTTTTTTATACTATCATCATTTTAATGTCATTTTTAGTTTTATCATTATCGCTATTATTACTACTATTAGTATTAACAATGATAGTAGTAGTAGTATAATTATTACTTATATCGTCATTGTTATCATCATCATTATAATTTTCATCCTTATCACCACTATTATCATTGTTATTATTGTTGCCATTATCATTGTTATCATCACTATTATTGTTACTGCTGTTGTTGTTTTTACTATCATCATTGCCATTATCATTATCATTATCATTATGATAATTATTATTATTGTTATCATCATAGTTGTTATTAATAGCAATACTATCATAACTGGTACCTTTGTCAATATTATTATCACTGTCACAATTATCATCAGTAATTTTATTATATTATGAATAATTATAAAGTTAATAGTAATAACAGTAACGAAAATCTATTTATCTATCTATCTATGTTTCTCGAATTGAAATCTCTCTTCCTTCCTCCCTCTCTTATACTCCCCCTCTTTCTTTCCCCACCTCCCCTTCCCCGATCTTTTTCCACATCCCCTTATCCAACTCTCCGCCCCCCTTTTCCCCTCAACCTCTCCCTCTCCGTTCCCCTTCTCCTCCATCGCACCTTCGCCCTCTCCCTCACCCCTCCTGCTTTCTCTTAGCCACCCCCACCCTCTCCCTCTCCCCCATCCTTTCCCTCTCCCTTTCACCCATCCTCTCCCTCTCCCTTTCACCCATCCTCTCCCTCTCCCTTTCCCCCATCCTCTCCCTGTCCCTCTGCCCCATGATCTCTCTCTCTCTTTCTCTCTCTCTCTCTCTCTCTCTCTCTCTCTCTCTCTCTCTCTCTCTCTCTCTCTCTCTCTCTCTCTCCATTTCCCTCACTCCCTCTCCCCCATCCTCTCCCTCTCCCCATGCTCTCTCCCTCTCCATCTCCCTCACTCCCTCTCCCCCATCCTCTCCCTCTCAATCACCCCCACCCTCTACATCTCAACCACCTCCACCCTCTCCCCCTCCCTCAATCCCAATTTCCCTACCCTGTCCTCTCTCTTTCCCCCCACCATACCTCTCCTTCACCCCCTCCTCCTTCCCTCGCCCCTCACCCCCACCTATCCTCCCCTTTCTCTCATCACCCCCGCTCTCCCCCTAACCCCTCCTCCTTTCCTCACCCCTCACCCCCAACCACCCTCCCACTCTCTATCACCCCGCCCCCCCTACCCCCTCCTCCTTCCCTCACCCCTCACCCCCACCTACCCTCCCCCTCCTCTCATCCTCCTTCTCCCCCTCCACCTCCTTCCTTCATCTTCCCCCTCTCCCCACACCTCAAGCTCCCCTCCCCCCCTTCCCCCCTCCTCCCCCGCTCTCCATCCCCCCATAGAATCATCTCTTTAAATCATTTGAAAACCGTAACTTTACTTTCTCCTTTTCTCTTCCTACTTATACATCTTCACAAAACCAACAGTTATGGCTAGGTAGTTTTTTTTAGGGGGGGGGGGTATGCGTCTTATTATCAATGTTATGATTTATCTTATTCTTGTTATTTATGTTGTTTTTTCGTCTTTTCTTTCGTGATTTTTCTTGTTTTTGTCATTCTTTTTTTCTCTTCACTTATTATTGTTTTAGTTATCATTTCATTCTTTTCATTCCTTTTCTTCGTCTTCTTCCTCTTCTATATCTTCTTCCTTCTTTTCTTTTTCTTCTTAGTCTTCAACTGCTTCTTCTCCTTGTCTTTATTGTTATATCTTTCTTCTCTTTTTTCTTCGTCTTCACCTCTTTCATTCAAACTATCACTATTATTATTATTTTCTTATCATTATTTCCTTCCTCTACACTCTGCTTGATATTATTATCATTCTTTTCTCTCTCTCTTCCTCCTTCATTCTGCTTATTACTATTATTATCATTCTTTTCTTTCTTTTTCTCCTCCTTCTTCAGTTTACTTTTTCTGCTTCTTTTCCTTCTCTTCCTCTTTTTTCTTCCTTCCTTTCTTCTTCTTTTTCGTCTTTCATTTCTCTTTCTTTTTTCTTCTTATTAGATCATATACTTTTTATCATAAAAAACAT
>NW_028234419.1:22984442-22989442 GCF_977035675.1 Penaeus japonicus
TTTGTTTTTGTTGTTGTGTAATATATTTATTTGTGTATGCTATTTATTATAATAAAGTATTTTATATGAAGAATATTTTAGTGGTATACCTATAGTCTGTGTCTTTTTTTTTCATTCACAAGAATATATTGAAGAATGTAACGTGTATACAGATGAAACGAAACATATCCTCAATATAACAAAAAATATACGATAGATAATGACGTTTCAATTATAATATGACTTCAAACGATGCACATAAATTTATTTTTAAGAATATACATGTCTTCTTGTTAACAGACATTGCGCGTGTATGCTTATTTATATATCACTTATCCCCAGAATCCAAAAGATAACAAACAATCAACATATCTATCAACAAAAACATTTTATCTTTCATACCACATCTCTTACGCCAGTCTCACATACCAAGAGAAGATCTGGTGACGTACATGTAATTAATTCTATAACACTACCGTTCTCCTTTTGTTCTGTTATGACTCATGCCCCGTTTTGCCCACACGGGAAGACATGTTTGTTTGTTTTGTCCTTGTTTTGTGGTTTATTGAATATACGAGAGAAGGGGAAACATATATGCTACATGAATAGACAATGTATGTATATTTGTGAATTAATTTATCTTTTTTCCGGACTTTTTCTGTGTCTGTGTTGTTTGGTAATGCCAAAGTTTGTTTGTTTGTTTGTTTTATTAGTTTTTTTTTATGATGAAAGTGTTATATTCCGTAAGCATACCCTCTCATCATGAAAGTATATTTGTAACATATATCAAGAATGTGTATATGTGAGAGTGTGTGTGTGTGTGCGTGCGTGTGATACTTCTTCTACTCACAATACATTACCGATCATGGTATAGTGTAGTTTACGGGAGGTCACGTTTATCCTAAAAAAAAATAATAATAAATGAATAAAAAAAAAATAAATAAAAATAAAAAATAAAATCCAAGTCACCACTACACCACATCTAATCCTAATTAATATCCATTATCATAACGGATTCCCTCAGCTTCCGGTACGAATTCCATAAACACACTCCTGCAATGATCTTCATCAACCGAAATATCCCAATACCTTTGCACTTAACTCTCTATCGAGCGAATTAGCTGCATCGCGTGATTCGACAAGGAGTCTTCAACACATTTTATTCATCTCTTAATTAAGAATTAACGAAAGAAAATGAGTAATTAAGAATGACCCACAAATGCTTCGAAAGGGTGTGGCACTTCTATTGAAATGGCACTATAAATACGTCAGGAAGAGAGGAGGGTAGTGTCATTTTCACACCTTCGGCCCGCTGTGTCGTGTCTCAGGAATTGTCATCTTTGAAGTGTCTGTCTTAGCAACATGGCTTTTAAAGGTAAGGGATATTATGATATTTGGTCTATTTTATGTATAGGTTTTTACATGTTTTTTTGTTTTTTTCTTAGTTTTTATCATCTGTTTTTTTTTTTTGTGTGTGTGTGTGTTTATGTTACTGTAGTTCGTATTTTCATTTTTATTATTTCATTTCATTTCATTTTTATTATTTCGGATTTCCGTGTCTCATTTTTATGTATTCATAATTTTTATCAATTTGATTGTGTTATTTCAATTATTATTAATTTCTTATCATGCATTGGTTGAGCCTAAGAATTACGATCGAATTTATGTATATATATATATATATATATATATATATATATATATATATATATATATATATATATATATATATATCAAGAATATGCAATAAATAGTGTTAACACCGAATTTACAAAAGAAAGTCCCTTTGATCTACTAGAGATAACATTATTCATTACATGATAAGCTGACAAGAGAAAAAAAATAATTGAAAAATATCTTGAACTAATGAGGATTCACAAAAATCTGAATATTAGTACGATCTAACGGCATCAGATTTCGAGCCAAAAACTTAGGTGTCCGAAATATTATCGCAAGTCACGTTCTTTGCGCGTTACATAGTACATGATCCAATCTTTATTTTTCTGTTCTATTCATAAATACTCCCAGGGATATTTGTTTAGATATTATTTCCTGTTTTTCTTGTTGTTGTTTTGTGTTATCGTGAATATCATCGTCATTATTGTTATGACTGTTTCGCTGTTAATCTTATCATCTTTATCCTGTTTCTATTCTCATTACTATTACTGTTTATCTTAGAGTTATTGTTATTATTCTTTTTGCATCATCATACTTAGCATCCTTGTTATTGTCTTTATTTTTTGCGCAATTGAAAATTCCAAAGCTATCCATCTTCTAAATTGAACTATCTATGTATTAAACTATTTCCTTGTTCAACCCCTAATCTATCCTTTATATATTGATTTGATCGAGTATTTGTATCAGTGTTTATCTAATCAGATATCTATATCTTCACTGGCCCATTCATTATTTCATTTACATATCAAAATTGCCTTTTTATCGTGTCTCTATTCATTCATGCATACGGGCATAAATAATTTCAATTACTTCTGATTACGGTAAATGTCAATACATTTACCATATCAACACTTTCTCATTCTGATAACTGGTCTCCTTGTCTACCACAAACAATATAAGCATCATTAATTCATGACTTATCTTCGGGAGTCGAGATAAAGTTCGTCCACATTTATCACCACTGCAATAAACATTCCCTGACAATAACATCACTACAACAAACCTCTTATAGTGTCAACAATACTTTCACCATTGCATCGACTTGAGAATATCATCACTTCCATTAAATCAAAAATCAATACTAATATTATCTAAACCTTCTAATTATCATCATCTAAACCTTCTAATTATCATCATCTAAACCTTCTAATTATTATCATCTAAACCTTCTAATTATTATAATCTAAACCTTCTAATTATCATCATCTAAACCTTCTAATTATCATTATCATTACCATATCATAATCATTATCTAATTAACTTTCAATAGTCATTATCTAATTACTTTTTAATAATCATTATCTAACTACCTTTTAATAACCAAAAATCATCCTTATTTCAAAAATCCTAAAAAAAATCCCCTCTGACCATAGCAACCATCGCGCTCCTCCTGTTACTGAACGCGTGTGTGGGAATCCATGCCACGTTCGATGCCGAAGATGACGAGGCATACGTCGAGAACGCCCTCCGCTTAGACGACGACGTGGGCGAAGAAAGTGCTAGGCGCGAGGGGCGTCTCTTCTTCAACACCGGGTTGGACAACAACACCCAAGTCAACGTTAATGTCCAGGCGGTGTTGGTGACTATCGCTTATCTCGTGGGAATCGCCCTCCTGATCGCCCTTATCGTTGCCATAGCAACCGGTGGCGGTTCGGCGTCCTGGGGGAATTGGTTCGACAAGATTATGAAGAACCAGTAAGTGTGAGGGTTTTTTTTAGGGTGGAGAGGGATTTGTTTGTTTGTTTGTTTTTTTGTTTTTGTAAGATATACGTGAGTTGAGAGGTGGATTGGTATGTGTGTTAGGTTGATAGATAGAAGTGATTGTGTGTGTATGTGTTTGTGTTTGTGTGTGTGTGTGTTGTGTGTGTGTGTGTTTGTGTGTGTGTGTTTCTGTGTGTGTGTTTGTGTGTGTGTGTGTGTTTGTGTTGTGTGTGTGTGTGGTGTGTGTTGTGTGTTATGTGTATGTGTTTGTGTTGTGTGTGTGTGTGTGTATGAAAGGAGTGTTTGTTTGTGAGGATATGAGGGTCGTATGAGTATAAGTATTGAGTACTTGGAAAAATTGTGAATGGGAAAGATTGTAAATGGGGTTCAGTATAAGGACAGAGTAAAGGGAAAGATATATCTTAGTTGGAAAGCAATACTAACAGGCAATACTATTACAATAATCTAGGACAGAGACGATATAAAGATAGTGAACAGAAAAAAAACAATATTGAGTGTCTCCCTTGCATATGAAAACAATAGATTTCGTCATAGGAATTATGTTATTATTTTGATAGATCATGAACAAATTACTGTAACATTTTGTAAGCATCTAATTATGGAAGCATTAAAAGTACTTCTATACAGCAACATACGCAATTCAACTTCAACTGATTAATTTGATAAAGAAAACATAAAGAAAAAAAAATCAATAGTGACAATACAAGCATAGTGTAAATATCAAAGACGATTTATTAAGAACCAAAAACACATAAAAAATCACCCCCGATCATATCAATTAGCTCTGATAACAATCATCAATATCTTTATCGTTGACTTCAACTTAAAAAAAAAAAAAAAAAAAAAAAAAAACTATTACTTATCTCTTTCCACCTCCCCAGGGGCTACGTGTACCAACCCAACTACAACCAGGACTACTACTACCCAGACAGTAGCTACGCAGCCTACCGAGCTATCGAGGAGGTACCACAGAAGTATGGGATTTATGATGAAGAGGACCAGTCTTTCTAGCGAGATGAACTTTTCGGAAATTATTTTGGAAAAAAAGAAGAAAAAGAAAAGTTAAAATTGATATCATTGTTGATTAATCTTGTAGGATTTTTTTCTTTTTTTTCAAAAAGAGATATATACATATAATCTAGATAATTCAAATTCATCAGTGATATGACATGGATTATATTAAGTTGAAAGATAAAGAAATTATCCATAAGGAATTCTTTATCGAAAATTAATATATATATATATGTATATATATATATATATATATATATATATATATATATATATATATATAATCTATGTTATCATTAATAGTAACAGAAAGTAGATCCTTATGATAAATATTAAGAGTTCATAAAGCACCATTTCTCATTAATTTCCCCTTTATTTGTGTCCCTCTCCTTTTATCTTTCATATTTACAAATTCATTGATATACAGCAATAAAGAGAAATCAATCAGTGACAACTTTCCTTGGCGATTTTACACGAAATTGTAGAGAAAGTCTTTGTATTCCTTTTCCTTTTCTTAAAGAGGAAAATGGAATAGTCACCTTTGAGTAAAATAAATTCTTTGTTGATGTTCAGATCTATCAGTGTTTGTTTCTGTGCTTTGTTGTTGTTGT
>NW_028234419.1:23019442-23026942 GCF_977035675.1 Penaeus japonicus
AAACACCCCCACTCTCTCGCCGGGACCTGTGCATAAATAAACAGAAAGCGGTGTTAAGAAAAATAAAAATAACTTCTTTAAGAATCTTCTAAAAGTTTTTTTTTTTTCTTTTTTCTTTAAAATCTCACGCTTTACAGCCACTATGCACGAAACATCCGGGATATTGTTGCACAGGGTCAGCTCCGCAACAGTTAGTGCAACGTTTATGCGGTCAACAGGTGTGCTATGTTGCAGAAAGGTGTTGGGAGGAGAAAGAGGTGCCATGCTTTAGGAAATTGGGAAAAAATGGTATTAGAAAATTGGCTTTTTTATCCGGTGACGTAAAGGTTATCACACTAATACGTAATACGTGTGATTGCGATTTTGAAAGGATTTGAATCAAATTTATAAGATTGTTGTTGTAATAAAGATACGCCCTTTAAGGAAAGATAAAAACAAATAAATCAATATAGATTTAATTAAAAGGTAAGCAAGATACCGTCGGGCCTTAGACTTGAAAATGCACAGAGCATGATTCGAAAAAAATAAAAATCATAAAAATCATGCAGAAGCAGACAAAACCAAAGCACAGATGAAGATCCCAAGCGTTTGTCAAAGGAAGATTCACCGAGATGCAGTCGACGATAGAGGTGAAAATTGCGTGTTCCCTTCTCTCCCTTTCCGACCAAGGCGATCGGACGTAACGAGAGAGACTCGTAACAATGACCCCCCCCCCACACACCACTGCTCCTCCCCCCTTATTACCAGCCCGACCCCCTCCCCCCTTTTTTTTTCTTCTAGTTGCTAGACTTCCATCTAGTTGCTAGATCTCCCCCAGTTACTACCCCCATCCCGACCCCCACCCCCTTCCCTTAATCCTTTATACCCCAAGCTTCATCTCCCCCTTTCTCCAATACCCCCTTTTTTGCCAGCCCCACATCCCCCACACTCCAAACCTACACCCCATTCTCTCCCCTCCCCTCCCCTCCCCTCCCATTTCCCCCTTTCCCTCCCTTCCCCTCCCCTTCCCCTTCCCCCTCCCCCCTTCCCCTCCACCTCCTCTCCCCCCTCCCCCATTTCCCCCTTTCCCTCCCCTCCCCCATTTCCCCCTTTCCCTCCCCTCCCCTCCCCTCCCTTCCCCTCCACCTCCCTTCCCCCATTTCCCCCATTACCCCCATTTCCTCTCCCCCTTTTCCCCCTTCCCCCCTCCCCCATTTCCCCCCCATTTCCCCCTTTCCCTCCCCTCCGCCGCGAGCACCTCCCGGAGAGTCTCAAGAACGCCTCCCCGACCATTCACACCTTCAGTATCACCCGAAGCAGCCGAAGAGTGAGAGATCCTCCTCGCCGAGATGGTCACTTCGAAGACATCTTCTGCAGGTAAGCGAAGCGAAGACTGAGTTGGGTTTTGGTGTGTGGTTCTCTTTGTTTTTATTCTTTTTTTATACTTTTTTTGCTTTCTTGGGGATGGTTAAGTATGGAACGAGTGATAGAAATAGTTGGATGAACTATTATGATTTATGATGGATTTGTAAGAGGAATCTGCAATAATAACTTGGTAGTTGCATCGTGAAATGTAATGATGATAATGATATTACCTTTCGGCATTCAGATTTGTCATATTACAGAATACGTGTATGGTAATAGGCTGATGGTAAAAATAACATAGATATGACTATCGGTATAGATATATAACTAGACAGTCATATATATATACACAATTGATATCCTGATACTTCCTTGTTTAAGGTTTTTTTTTTTCTTGTATTATATCGATACTTCTATAATAATTATACGGAGAACATAGATCGCAAAATTGAGAAACCAAAAACGCAGAGAAGCATACAGTTAACTAATAGTCATGTGCGAATAACCGAATATTAATTGTGGCTTACCACTAAGCATCACGCTAACCACTAAACTCTAGCTAAACTACCTTCTCTAACTGTTACATACATATGGGAAAATTGAGAAAAGGTGTTGTATATCTATGTAGACTTGTTCTTCTACGGTCCATGCGGAAGGTAGCATCAAATTGTGTTTTTTTTCTGGTATGGTAAAAGCATTTAAGGTTGATTGTATGTTTCCGTTGAATTTTGCTTGCGGGGAAAAAAAGGACCATTGTTTTGTATTGATTTGATTGATTTCGCGGTGACTTTAATTCGTGGTGGGTTTGATTTCATAATTCGGACCACTTGAATCGGAAGTTTTTATATTATACTGGTATGGTAAAAGCATTTAAGGTTGACTGTATGTTTGCGTTGAATTTTGCTTCCGGGGAAAAAAGGACCATTGTTTTGTATTGATTTCGCGGTGACTTTAATTCGCGATGGGTTTGATTTCATAATTCGGACCACTTGAATCGGAAGTTTTTATATTGATTTATCTTAATACCTTATCTTCTCTCTTTCTGATCAAAACTTCTTTTAAAAGAAAGATAACCAAAACATAACCCAAGAAGTGACAGCCGGTGTGCGGACAAGCTGTCATTACCGTTTAGTGCTGTTCATCCCATGATTAGACTCAAGGCGTGACTCTCAAAGGCATTTGTTTTATGTTCAGATCAAAGGAACGTATTCCGAGATTACATTGAACTTACAGCGTGATGGCAATAGAATGCTATAATAGTTATAAACGTTATAATCTCATTCGATCACATGGCTATACAGATCATCCTTACAGCCATGGCCGTTTCAAAATATGTTCCGAATATTGTCTTGAGACTAACCCTAGTTTCGAATATTTATCAATGATGAAGGGATTGCATGTTGATAAAGGTATCAATGAGACTAAATAAATGCACAAGGGAAGTAATTGACGCGTTTCGACTATCAATCAACCAGAATTAAATCTCTCGTGTTGTGAACATATTACGCATTATTTATCCCTTTAATCAAAATTTACCCCAATAACATCTGTTCAAGGGATATAATTTTAAACGTACTATACTTAAGATTACATAACATTACATTACATAAACCGACATTGAAATTACACTCTCAGATGATCAGGAGAGAAATCCCAGATTCTTTTCCTAGATGCTGATTCACACGCTCTGACATGACAAGATATAAAAGTGATACAGTTATATGTGCCGAAGATCATGAGTACATTCTATCTATATATAGGTCGCATGTGCACCTTTTAAGCGTCACGTACGTTCCCCAAGAATGTACACGCCATTTCGTACTGTGGTTGATGGACATATTTCAATTTCTGAAAAGCGGTTTTATTATTTTAGAAAGTCGGGGTACCTACCATCTGTTAATGAAAGTTTATAATTAGAAACTAGAAAATTCACCCTCTTAAGCTATGGATTGTCTTTAATGTTCTGTTTTGTCATATTTCTTTGGTTTTGTTGTCGCACTGTCAGAGTAATTTGCAGTGATGAGGGCTTTTTATCCAAGTGTCTCTCTCTTTCTCCCCGTTCAAATATATCTTTGCCTTCCACCCTCTCTCCCTCCCTCCCTCTCTTTCTCTCTGTTTATTTTTTTTTTCTTTTTTTTCATCTCTCTTCCCCCGCTCTCCCCCCAACCCTCTCTCTCTGTTTATATATATATATATATATATATATATATATATATATATATATATATATATATATATATATTTTTTTTTTTTTTTTTTTTTTTTTTTTTTTTTTTTTTCTCTCTCTCTCTCTTTCTCTCTCTCTCTCTCTCTCTCTCTCTCTCTCTCTCTCTCTCTCTCTCTCTCTCTCTCTCTCTCTCTCTCTCTCTCTCTCTATCTATCTATCTATCTATCTATCTCTCTCTCTCTCTATCTCTATCTCTATCTCTCTCTCTCTCTCTCTCTCTCTCTCTCTCTTTATTTATATATATTTATTTTTTTCCTCTGACCCCCTCCCTCTCTCCGTGTTTCTACTCATTATTAAAATAATCGCTAATGCAATCGTTAGCAATATTATTATCATCTTTAATGGCATCATTATCTATATCTTGAGATGATCATTTGCATAATCATTATTTCCATGTCTATCATTATTACTATCACTATCACTATCATCATTATCGCTATTACCATTTTTGTCATTAATATTATCATTCTTATCATTCCTGTTAGTATTACCTATATATTATGACTGTAATCATCATTATCATTTAAACAACGACGTCAATACAACTGGCTGAGTGAATGGGGAATGTTGTCATCAGATTCCTATTCTGTTTTGTTTATGTTGCATCATGGATGGCTGAAGGGTGAGACAGGCAGTCGAGCTTTGACCTAGATCACAAGAGAAAAATGCAATGCTAATAAATTTGTGTGTGTGTGTGTGTGTGTGTGAATATGTATATACATATATGTGTATATATACACACACACACATATATATATATGTGTGTGTGTGTGCGCGAGTGATTGTATGCATGCTCGCGCGCATACGTATGTACACACACATGCACACACACACACGCGTGTATGTGTGTGTGTGTGTGTGTGTGTATGATATATATGACATTTAATATATATATATATATATATATATATATATATATATATATATATGTATGTATATGTATAATATATATATATATATATATATATATATATATGTATGTATATGTATATATATATATATATATATATATATATATATATATATATATATATATATATATATATTTCCAAGATTGTAGAATCGGACTCCTTAAACGGTTCAAGTAGCGGTTTTCTGGCCATAGTGGTGAAGGTGAAACTGCTAGTCATTGTTGCAAGTTCTGCAATTATGCATACTGGCTGACCCTCCTGCGTTCGCGTGCAGGGTTTGTATGGCTTGTGCTGCTCTTGCGTGCTTTATCTTTTTTAAAGCAATGCAAATGTGTGTGTGTGTGTGTGTATGTGTGTGTGTGTGTGTGTGTGTGTGTGTGGAAATAAAGGCTGCTACTCCTCGAACTTCTCTTACGGTAAAGAAGTGTGCTTTATTTATCTTCTACTCGGTATAAAGAGATTTTCTTAAAGATAAGATGGTGATGATACTGATGAATATTAACACCAATGATAATGATATACTTTATAACAAGACTAATGATAGTGATAGTGATGATATTGAAAATGGTATTAATGATGATGATAAAGACAATACAGATGAAAACATCAATTATGATGATACAATTCTAATAACGTTGACAATAACAACAAAAATAACGTTTAGAATAACACCCACCACAATCAATAATAATGATAATTAAAATGAAAACCTGACTACCTGACCACAAAGCACCAATTCACGTAGTCATACCAGACACTTATGTTGCTACTTTCCTGGTTTGAAATCTTGAAAGTCTTCACTTGCAAAAGCAACACGGAGACTGAAATTGCACAGCGGTCAGAGATAATGCGCCTTAAGTAAGCCTCTTGTTGGCGGGAAAAATGAACCCTCTTTTTCCCACTGACACAAATTACATGGTAATCATAAGAACTAAAGAGCAGAAGTCTTATAATCACTTCTGAGATAATCTATTGTGAATGTAATCAACATCGTCTGTCTCAATCAATATTGCGCATTTTGCTGTGCATTTAGTTTTCCGCTGAAAATATCTCGTGACTGCCGCTTACGGTATTTTATCTTATATTGTTACCTTTTGTCTTATCATTGTTATTGTTGATATTGGGTGATCAACAATCATTTTTACGACCATACTATATTTATATACAGACAGTTGAAAGTCACTTAGATACGTTCCCTTTCTCTAAGAAAGTAAAAGAAATGAACGGAGATTCTGTTTGTGTGTTGATGGATAATATTTGTATATCTATTTCTATCTTTGCCATCCTCCATTTATATATATATATATATATATATATATATATATATATATATATATATATATATATATACATATATATATTATATATATGTACATACATATATATCTATACAACCGTATATATGGATATACATATATTACGTACATATCTATACAAACATATATGTATCTCTATCTATCTCTCTCTCCCTCCCTCCCTCTCCCACTCTCTCTTTCTCTCTCCCCCTCTTTCTCTCTTTCTCCCTTTTTTTCTCTCTTTCCCTATCTATTTATCTATCTCTCTTTTTCACACTATATCTTTCTCTCTCTCTCCCTCTATCTATCTATCTATCTATCTATCTTTTTCTTTCTCTCTCTCACTTTTTCTCTCTTCTTTTCTCTCTTCAAGTTTTATTCTCACTCACTCCTTTTCTCTTTCCTTCATTGTCCATGTACATACACACAAGTTAGGAATACGTATTGACATGGTGCTTTCGGGACGTCTAATCCTTTATCCGCAGGTTTGTTTGTCTTGGTGCTCACTGTTCCCTATCTCCTCTTTCAAAATGCGTGATTGGGGAAGGGGGGGGGATGAATAATACCCATTTACTGGCCATAGCCATTATTTTTTATGTTTTCATCTCTGTTCAGAATGTGGCAGAAGGTGGTCCCATGATTCTGCATAGACCTCTTTGGGTACCATAACACCGAATTTTCTTTATGAAAAAGTATCATCAGTCTAGTTCCGACCAGAATCTCCTTTTTATCTTTATTTTGTTTTCCTTTTATTCAGAAGGAAAAAAAAAAAACTTTCTATAAAGGTCGGATTAATATTTTCGGTCAAGGAATTTCTGATTCATATGACTGTATTAATTAACCTCAACAATCTGACGACCTGGAGAATCATTCAGGAAGCACACACATCGGAAATCATCGAGGCTGTTCGAGAGAGCTTGCACCTGAACCCCAAACGGTCCCTGAGGAAGCACATTTAGTTCATAGATATCCCATTTTCTACGATTTGAAAGGTTATGAAAGATCGTTTAAAGAAGTTTCCATACAAAATTTAAGCTGATCAGAAGCTGGCGAATGCTGATAAGGTCAAGTTCTAAGAAATTAATGGAAAAATGGAGAGGAGACTTTTTTTTTACTTTGAGTTTCAGACGAGCCATACATTGATACCCTGTAAAGGTGATTCCAGATGCAACTTATTCTAGTGGATTGAGAAACCCTATGAGGCTGTAAGATAATAAAGAATAAGAGTGTGTTTGGTATCGGGGAGGTATGTGTGCGAGTTAAATATAGTGTAGTATAGGCGATATTGCTATTTTTCCATTTTCTTTTATTAGATGTTCTGCCGTTTTCTTCTAGGGCGTTTAGTTGCGGTATAACTATCCTATTTTAGGAGATCATGGAAATCGCTTTTCTGTAATGTGGTTACAGCATTATAAAACTGTGTTTCTCCTTCTTTGGTTAACAAAGCGATTGTGAACATCAAAAAGCGCTCTTAATTCTAATTTGTGAGATGCTGTAAAATAACTTGGAATTTATAACAGTCCTCAATATTAGGTGGCACAAGATACCGTTCGTGAACAGGAAATACACTTTACCCACAAAGCTCATTAAACCATTTGATCCCTTGTCTTTCAATTCGTATTTTCATTCTGCATTGTTCCATAACCTAATGCTATTACAAAAGTGATTTTCTTTACTCTAACTGTTTGTATATCACCATAATTTATCTTGGACTCATTTTTAA
>NW_028234419.1:23041942-23044442 GCF_977035675.1 Penaeus japonicus
GTCATGTATGCGATCTGCGGCCGACGCTCGCTCACTTCAACTCGCTCGCCCGGAAATGATTAACGTCCGTGAGAGAGCTATAATGATCGTCAGAAACACCGTCGAAGGGGAGACAGTGTGAGAAAAGGTTTTGTTTTATTTTTATGGGACTGGGATGCGAGGGCGGTTGTGCGATCTATGAGTGATGAGGTGCGTTTCGACTGCTCGACTGCTCGTGCTCCTGGTGTTTTTTTTTTTTTTTTTTTTTTTTTTTTTTTTTGTATGTTGAGGTGGACATGTTCGGTCTTCAATCTCTCTCTCTCTCTCTCTCTCTCTCTCTCTATATATATATATATATATATATATATATATATATATATATATATATATATATATATATATTCATTTGATTTGTATATATGTGCATTCTATGTATAAGGTACACTGAACCTCCAAGAAAAGCTAGTGAATTAAGAGCAGAAAATATAATAACATTCTCAACTTAATGCAGATGTAATCATGCGTAATAAACACTAATTAACTGACAATAAACACCTGCTGTTCGGAGGCAATTAATCATAATGAAAAACTAACAACGCTATAAGAATAAACAGAGAGTTAACCCAGAGTCATCAACTGCTAGCTTTTAGGTCAAAGATCTACCTTAATTATCTACCTTCTTCATCTTCTTCTACTTTATCTGATTTATTTTCATTATTTATTTCCTTTTTCTTCTTCATCTTTCTTCTTTTTCTTTTTTTTTTCATCTCATCTTCCCTTTTTAATCTTCTATTTCTTCATTTCGTTCATTTCTTATTCTTCATTACTGTCATCTATATCTTCATCCACCTACTCCTATCAACCAATATATCTAAATAATTTCCTTTAATATCCCATGTGACGTAATTCCCACCCTTCAAAACACGGTCGACGATTTGCCAATCCTCCTCATCTAAATATAATTCTCATCTCCAGTGACCATTCCACATTTCCATCCTTGTCATGCACCGTCGACTTGTCACATGTTGAGGTCCTCCTTCTACCCACAGCCTCGACGTCGCTGGTTCCATTGTCTCGTCCTTGAACCGGGCCACCACCAAGTACCAGTCGATGAGTGATGACGAATCTTGATGAAATGATCTCCCTGCAACCCTGGCGATATGCTGTCATGTCATCCTGTCAACGTGTTATCCTGTTATCCTGGTTGTATCCTATCACCCGTGGGCAACTTTGGAATGATATGCTTATTTTTTAACTTATTAATGTGGCATCTTTGTTATATAGGTACCCTGTGGCACCATGGTGACTGGCCAACCTGCCATTCTGACTGTCTGTCACCCTGCCACCCTGTTACCCTGTTACCCTGTTACCCTGTTACCCTTCCATCCGAGCACCCTTCCAACCCTCCACCGTGTTATTCTAATAATATAACAACCAACACCTTCCGTTCCTGGAATTATAAGGTCACGCGCCGTTATACTCAGTTTCATGTCAAATATATACTATATAAGTACTTTACTTCTTTGAAAATCAGTTCATATACGACCGTGATTTATGGTACGGTCCAGAGGTGGGTGGATATGTGGCGCATACATACACACACACACACTCTCTCTCTCTCTCTCGCGCGCGCACTATATAAATACATATGTATGTATATGTATATATATATATATATATATATATATATATATATATATATATATATATATATATATGTATGTATATATATGTATGTATAAGCTAACACCATGAATAACAGTATACCAATTTTACATCCTATTTATTTATAACATTTTACTTTTTTGTTACACATGTTGTTTGTATATATATTTGTTATTGTTGTTGTTCTTCTCTATATATAACTAAACAATTATTTATTCATTATTTCAGTGGAAATGATACGGTTATATTTCGCTTTTGAGTGCATGTTTAATTAATGAACTGCTGTATAAGCTGTATGAATGTATCCTTAACTAGGCCAGCTGGTGCTTCACTGAATCTATTTTAGGAAAATGTAGTGAATATTTATGTTGTTGTCGTTGTTAATATCATGATTTTCTTGATGTTAATATCATGATTTTGTTTTTGTTGTTTGTTTGTTGTTATCAGCTTTTTGCCAAAGTTAACTTGTAGTAAATAAAGTGAGAAAGAGATTTGTATTTTTTTTTCTCATACCTTTTATGATCTTGATTAACTTGATATTGCATATTGATATTGCAATTAATACTGTTATAAGGTGTTGTCGATGCCTCATTGTTAAAGATATTAGATTTTTTAGTAATTATCATACCAAATTCATTACACATTCGTATCACAACATGAAAAGATCAAATTCCAATACTGTATTTCCACGAAGTTCAATCGCATTTCTAATTACAAATTCGTGATTAAAATTCCAAACCTAATCATTAAATCTCCTTTCTACCACAGCAACATACACACACACGCATACAAACCGACATAAACACACACACACACGCATACACATCCACATAAACACACACACACGCATACACAC
>NW_028234419.1:23059442-23061942 GCF_977035675.1 Penaeus japonicus
AGGCAGAGGCGTCCAGACGCATACCGAGGAGAGTAAACAGGTAGATAGACAAAGACAAAGATTGGTAAATTGACAATCAGTAGACAAACAGACTGATAAACTGACAGTAAGTAGACAGACAGACTGATAAACTGACAGTAAGTAGACAGACAGACTGATAAACTGACAGTAAGTAGACAGACAGACTGATAAACTGACAGTAAGTAGACAGACAGACTGATAAACTGACAGTAAGTAGACAAACAGACAGATAAAACTGACAGTAGACAAACAGACTGATAAAACTGACAGTAAGTAGACAAACAGACTGATAAAACTGACAGTAAGTAGACAGACAGACTGATAAACTTATACTCAGTAGAAAGACAGACAAATAACTAACAACCATTGCATAGAAACTCTGACAAAGACTAAGATTATTTAGGCTCAGAAATAAAAGTCAGGTAGACAGACAGACAAAACAAACACAGAGGCACGCACACAAACAGGTAAACAAAATAACACAGACAAACCGAACAGACAGACTTCAAAGAAACTAGACACAGAGACCCCACCCCCCTCCCCTCAAAAAAGAGACACAAATAGGAAGAAAGAAAGGAAGAGAGAAAAGAGAAATTACGAAAAAAAGGAGGAAGACAAGAAAACACAAATAAAAAGAGAGAGAGTTGAAAAGAGGCTTTTAACGCCAGACTCTGGATGTACTAATGACTTTGTTAATTGCAAAGACCGTCGTTAAAGGGGTATTATTTCGAATCATATTGGCATTAATTTTACACGTTTATTTATATCTATCCTATTAGAATTTAAGGTTAATTATGAATGATATGTATGAATGAATAATAATAATAATAACAAGATATCCTACATCATCTTAAGCATCGACTGTTCTTACTCAGAATATTGACTTAAATAGATTAATCATATATATATATATATATATATATATATATATATATATATATATATATATATATATATATATATATATATATATTTATATATATATATATATATATATTTATATACATATATATATATATTTATATACATATATATATATATATATATATATATATATATATATATATATATATATGTATTTATTTATTTATTTATCTATTTATTCATTCATTCATTTATTTGTTTATCTATTTATGTAAACATATATTTATATTTCTCACTTTGTACATTATTACACTTTGTATAAGAAACATATAAATAAACTTCTGTTTGCACAGTGACGTGGATATTCTGCGGGATTGAAGGAATCAATCCTATATGATTATTTCATTTAAATCCTTGAACCTTGGATATACGCTAGAATATGTACATGAATTTTATTTATCACTAGCAGGTTTCTGAAATATTTTAGATAATGATTGGATGTAAGTAATTGAACCCTGATATTAATTAATCTTCAGGTTTCCAGTAAATGTTTAAACTATAGAGAATCTACGGCTTTTACACTCCATATTTGGAGATGATCCTGCACTCATAGATTAAGATTTTGGTATCGTTCTTTGTGGGCAATTTAGCAATACATGCAACCTACCCAAGTGTAAACTACAGTATAACTTATAAAAGAAGACTGGAACAATTGCGTTTGAGATGAACTAGTATAAGTAACTTAACTGAATAACTTAACAACATAGAAGATGTATTTGAAGTGTTTTGAATGCTATCTTCATCGAAAATATGCATGCAGTTCTGATGGTGATGGTATTTGAAACGCGTTAAGTCTCATTCATACCCATTTCAACGTTAGTAAGAATATATATATATATATATATATATATATATATATATATATATATATATATATATATATATATATATATATATATGTGTGTGTGTGTGTGTGTGTGTGTGTGTGTGTGTGTGTGTGTGTGTGTATCTATATACTTAAATAAATGTGTGTATATATGTATACATATATATAGATATATATATATATATATATATATATATATATATATATATATATATATATATACATGTGTGTGTGTTTATATATATATATATATATATATATATATATATATATATATATATATATATATATATATATATATGTGTGTGTGTGTGTGTGTGTGTGTGTGTGTGTGTGTGTGTGTGTGTATGTATACACATATGTACGTAAGTGTGTATATATGTATGTGTATATATATATATATATATATAGATAGATATATAGATATATAGATATATATATATATATATATATATATATATACATATTTGTTTGTGTGTGTGTGTGTGTGTATGTATGTATGTGTATATATGTATATATATATATATATATATATATATATATATATATATATATATATATATATGTATGTATATACATATACATATATATATATATATATATATATATATATATATATATATATATGTATGTATACATATATGATATACATATATATGTATATAAATATATATATACATATATACATTCATAGATAGATAGATAAATAGACAGATAAGTAGATTGATA
>NW_028234419.1:23066942-23071942 GCF_977035675.1 Penaeus japonicus
TCTATCTATCTCCCTCTATCCCTCTCTCCCTCCCTCTCCCTCTCCCTCTCTCCTTCTCCCTCCCTCTCTCTCTCTCCTTCCCTCCCTCCCTCCCCCCTTCCCTCCCTTTCTCCCTCCCTCCCTCCCACTCTCTCTCTCTCTCTCTCTCTCTCTCTCTCTCTCTCTCTCTCTCTCTCTCTCTCTCTCTCTCTCTCTCTCTCTCTCTCTCTCTCTCTCTCTCCTTCCCTCCCTCCCTCCCCCCTTCCCTCCCTTTCTCCCTCCCTCCCTCCCACTCTCTCTCTCACTCTCTATCTCTATCTATCTCTCTCCCTCTATCCCTCTCTCCCTCCCTCTCTCTCTCTCTTTTTCTCCCTCTCTCCCTCCTTCCCTGTCGTTCAAAGAAAAAATATCTGAGACAAGTAACGTTAAGACATAATCCCCATATTTAACATACCTTAGATACCTTTAGTTATTGGAAAAAATAAAAATTGCTGTCAGCAGGCACAAGCACACACACACACACACACACACACACACAGAGAGAGAGAGAGAGAGAGAGAGAGAGAGAGAGAGAGAGAGAGAGAGAGAGAGAGAGAGAGAGAGAGAGAGAGAGAGAGAGAGAGAGAGAGAGAGAGAGAGAGAGAGAGAGAGAGAGCTGGAGGTGGGAAAGTGTATTAAAAAGAATATATAATGAACAGATAAAACGACCATTAGGCAACACCAAAACAACGACCGAGATCTTGAAGAATAGTTAAAAATAAGTTAGTAGGTGTTGTTCGGTTGTTTGAGAAAATGGAGTGTGGTTTAGACCTTGGTAAGTGTGTTGTCTCTTGCTTTTTAAGAGCAATTACTAGATATAATAATGTATTAAATTATATTGTTGGTTGTAATTATACTGCGAATGAAAGAATCAGAGTTATTGAAGTGGATAAGGTAGAGGAAGAGAGACAGAAGGAGAAGGAGAGGGTGAGTCAGTGAGAGAGAGAGAGAGAGAGAGAGAGAGAGAGAGAGAGAGAGAGAGAGAGAGAGAGAGAGAGAGAGAGAGAGAGAGAGAGAGAGAGAGAGAGAGAGAGAGAGAGAGAAGAGAGAGAGAGAGAGAGAGAGAGAGAGAGAGAGAGAGAGAGAGAGAGAGAGAGAGAGAGAGAGAGAGAGAGAGAGGGGCAGGGAGGGAGAAAGAGAGAAAGAGGTAGGGAGGGAGAGACAGAGAAAGAGGTAGGGAGGAAGGGAGAGACAGAGGAAGGGAAGGAGAGAGAGAGAGAGAGGGAGGGAAGGAGAGAGAGAGAGAGAAGGAGGAAGGGAGGGTGAGAGAGGGAGGCAGGGAGGGAGAGAGAGAGAAAGAGGTAGGGATGGAGAGAGAGAGAGTAATAATTATCGATTTAAATATTCGTATGCCAATGCCATTCCTCATTCGTACTATTATTCAATCACAATGATAACAATAATAATAGAAATAACACCGGCAACAACGAAATGATAACGAAACAATATGAATAAAAGGCCTGTATATGTTTATGCATAATACTTAAAACTAATGAACAAATCCTAATGATGATGACCTTCAACCAAAGCATTTTAGCGCCAAATGAAGCTCTTTTGTCAAACCCTCGACTTATGGAACGCTAGAACACGGCGTAACGGTAACAGTGGCAGTCGCTTTTTCATGTGTGCTTAACGTCCGTTGCGAAAATGGCGGGAATAAAATTTGAATTTCCATGGCAACGGGGGATGTTCTATTTTCCTTGATGTATGGTTCTTATTTCTTTTGAAAATGGATTTGTGCATGTATTAGTATACATACGTAAGAGTGTTTGTGTGGATTTGAGGAGGTATATGTTTTGTGTGTGTGTGTGTGTCCGCCCATATTCGTACCAAAGAAAAAAAAAAAATAAAGAAAATAAATAAATATCCTATACCAAGCAGCTTTTTCATACAAATCCAAAAGCTATTTATTTTGCGGTTCAAGAAATGACGTCACACCGATCGCTTACACAGACGAACTTTCATACAAACAACAATACTAAAAACAAACAGAATAAAACAAGAAAACGACAGGGAAAGGAGAGTATATAAAAGAAGTAAAAGCTTTCTAAAAAAAACGTACCTTAAGTGTGAACTGCTCCATAAAACGACATATTCCTGGCTTCGTTCTGGGCGTTTTGCCGAAGGAACACATTAAGAGGCAGCGCGCTTGCCTCTGCGTGAGAACCTCAATCATGCTTTTGCGTTGATGGCGGTTCTTGTGCTTTCTCATTTTACGCATTATGATTTCTTGACAATGTTTATGATAATGTCTTGACATAGTTTTCATGGTTGTTATATATTTGTGTATATGTATATATATATATGTATATATATAGAGAGAGAAAAAAAAAGGGAGAGGGAGGGAGAAAGAGCGAGGGAGATGCGTTAAATGATACATAAGTATAAAAAGTATAAATATTCTTTTGAAAAGTACATCTCTCTCCCTTTTCCTCTTTCCTTCCTTCCAGCCTCCCCTCCTTTCCTCCTCCCTCCCTTACCCCCCTACCCCCTGCCCCACCCCTCCTCTTCCTTCCACCCACCCCCATCCACCCTCCCTCTCCCCCAACCAAGCGACCTGTTGTGATAATCACGAAACAAAAGGCAATTGGGCTATTGAAGTGCAATCTTGCGTAGCCTCCGTAACAGGCAAGTTTACCTATTTTGGTCTATAGTGATTTTAAACTTTTTTTTCCTATTCTTATTTTCCCCCGAATCCGTTCGTTGAAAAAAAAAATATATATATAATGATGAAGGGAGCACTGAAGAAGATTCTTTGGCGGAAATGAGTACATTTATGTTGTAATTTGTTTGTTGTACCTTGTGTTTATGTGCGTTTGTGTGTGAGAGTTTTGGACTAGGGTGGTGCGGGCGGTGCAGCTTTTGGTTGGTACAAAAGCAAAGCGCAGTCTTTAAATGTCCACATGTTGGGTTGGTTGCATGGAAATTTGTATTTGTGCAATTTTCTCGTAAAACTAAAAGAAATAAATACACATGATTTACATACTATGTGTATATGTGTGTGTGTGTGTGTTTATGTGTATATATATATATATGTATATATATATATATATATATATATATGTATACATACATATATGTATGTGTGTGTGTGTGTGTATATATATATATATATATATATATATATATATATATATATATATGTATATATATATATATGTGTGTGTGTGTGTGTGTGTGTGTATGTGTGTGTGCTGTGTGTGTCTGCGTGTGTGTGGGTGTATGTATGTATGTATGTATGTATACATATAGATAAGTATAAGAATATGAATATATACCTATACTTGCATATATATATTCACAATACTTGCATATTGCTCTACCATCTGCATTCCCCCATACTAGAATAACAGTAATAACCAAATACACAACAAAAAACTACCCTTAATAACTACAACAACATCCAACATCTTCAAAATAAAGAAAGAGAAAAAAAATCCCCCAGCATTACAAGAATCCTCGAGCGATTAACCAATGTTACGTAATGTTTTGGCAGCCGAAAGGAGCTCCGTGACTCAGCAAGTTCTATTTTTAGGTACCTCAGGAATTCTGCGTTTAGTTGTTTACTTTCGCGTTCTATGATGTAACGGAATAAAAAATTGCAAATGTCATAGGAGAGAGAGTGGTTCTTTGTATTAGCTATTAGTTGTGGATATATGAGACAATATTTACTAGTGGCGGAGTTGGTGTTGGGTATAATCAGGATGTTTTTTTTTGTTTGTTTGTTTGTTTGTTTGTTGTTTTTTTGTTGTTGTTTTTTATCTATTTGTTATCTATTCGAAATTGATTTTGAATAGATGTTGGGTGTAGCAAATTTTGATTAGTTTTGTCACACTCTCGTTAGAATATGATTATATAAGGAAATTTATTACTATTTGACTAAGTGGATTTTACAGTTGCGTTTTGAAGAAACGCAACTGCAAAACGTTATCCAGTGTTACTTTTTTCACAATCTGCCATTATTTAATTACATTTGTATTTGCCTTCCTCGCATTTTCAAAAGACTAAAACATATAAAGTCTTTACCAAACTCAGATTCTTGCATACGCTTTTTTTTATGCAAAGGAATCATTGCACTATATCTCGATAAGTACCCGCTGTTCGGCCATAGAACCCCCCTTCCCCCCCCCCCCCTCCAACACTTCTTTTACAGTGGTCGACCGTAGTAAATCCGGCAGCTGGCTCCTTCTTGCAGCGACATATGTTTATCGTGCACGAGTTCAGACGAGCCAGGAGGCATTGATTGTCACTTGTTTTAAAATCTTGATACTCGACAATCCCAGGTGTTTAATGTTGCTGTGAATTTTGTTCCGGAGAGAGAGATTTTATGTAAGAATATCTCTTTAAGATTATACAATTTCGCAAAATGGAGGCGTAAACGTAACGTAACTCCTTGAGGTAAAGAACATTTAGTTTACAAACTTTTACAGAACTTGACATGGTAGAAGGCATTTTCAAGTCATCAGTGTTTAGACGTGAAATATCATCAATTGTTCTCCTGGCTAATTTCCTCTACGAAATAACGAAAAACATCAATTTCAGCAACCATGCAAGTGTAACGAAGTGTATTAAAGCGCTATTTACGTAGGCTTATCATAGTATATACAGGTATATCAAATCCATGAAAATACTGCATGGGTGCTTGCATTTACTTATAATATGCATCCATTATGCGTGCGTGCAAATGCATAACGCAATTAATATCTCAAAAGAATGGCAACGCAATTATTTTTATAAAATGGCAGTGATGAATACAATAAATATTCCATCTCGTTTTTGTTAGCGAAAACCGCAAAGGAGACAGTAATCTCCGTGTATTATCTTATTATACCATTATCTTCACTTCCTCAATTTCTTGAATTTATTATCATACACAAGGGTCACAGTAGATCAACAAACGTACAGTCAGGTGTTGAGTGGAAGAGCAGACTGTGGATGTAAGGTTAGCAGTGGAAAACGGTGTCTATTCGATAAGCTTTTCC
>NW_028234419.1:23076942-23124442 GCF_977035675.1 Penaeus japonicus
TATTCTTTTTTTTTTTTCTTACGTGGAATTCGGAATGGATGCCAGTCTGGAATCGTTATTTTGTTTATCTTTTCGTCTATTCGTTCGTCGGTGTTATCGTGGTTAAATGTTTGTGTTCCGATCGTGGGAATTTTGATGACCTGTGTTTGATATCTGATGAACGTGCAAGGAATATACATAATCAACTGATCAGAAAAAAAATACATGAACTGGATAAGTAAATAATTAGTTTTGTATATCTTATACTCTAATCATCATTAATTCATCACAACACGTCAAATTATGTAAATGATTTTCAAGTGAGACAGTAAATATATTATAATTAGGGGTTACAGATGTTCAGGTACATATGAAACAATTAAGGTTAAATATGAATCATAGAAAATAATGAGAAATCTAGTAGTATTAGTGTAATTAAGATAATTAAGCTTTTCCTTCTTATTATTCTATAATGGTGGAGAAACATGATAGGAAGACTTTTTAAAATCAAAATGAAACCTTTATATAAGTTTCTATGCTCCATTTGCAACATTGTATAAACAATGAATTCATGTTATATACGACAATACATCCAAATCGCGTGGTGTGTATAAATGCGACAAAGGCTTAGTGAGAGAGAGAGAGGAAGGAGGGGGAGAAAGAGAGAGAGAGAGAGAGAGAGGGGGAGAAAGAGAGAGAGAGGGAGGGAGAAAGAGAGAGAGAGAAAAAAAAAGGGGTGAAGAGAGAGAGAGAGAGGAAAGAGAGATAGAGATAGGTAGAGAGAGAGAGAGAAAGAAAGAAAGAAAGAAAGAGAGAGAGAGAAAGAAAGAAAAAGAGAGAGAGAGAGAGGAGGGGGGAAAAAGACAGAGAGAGAAAGCAGAGAGAGAGAGAGAGAGTAAAAACCACAAACAAAAGAGAGCAACATAAACAAACACGACGCATAATACTAATATAATCAAATCCCTTCTACCATTACAGCCAAGAATTTTAATATACACTTTAGGGGAAGATTTTCTCTTCGGTTGCCTGCGGTTGAGCATGGTTTGGGGGAGAGGTTCAGCGGTTCCACAGTAACCGAAATAAAGGAAATTTCACGCACCCTAAATAAGGTTAACGACAGCACAAAGTAATTACATTTTTTTCTTTTAATTAGGTGTACTTTCGTGGTAGTTGTCAGGTTCAGGAGAGTAACTGAAATTTATTTGAGTTTGATGATTTTCGTATCTAGTTTTTTGTCTATAAATATATTTTTTCTCTCTTTATCTCTCTCTCTCTCTCTATCTATCTTTCTCTCTCTCTCTCTTTCTCTTATTTCAACTCTCTCTCTCTTTCTTTCTCTCTCTCTCTCTCTCTCTCTCTCTCTCTCTCTCTCTCTCTCTCTCTCTCTCTCTCTCTCTCTCTCTCTCTCTCTCTCTCTCTCTCTCTCTTTCTCTTATTTATCTCTCTCTCTCTCTCTCTCTCTCTCTCTCTCTCTCTCTCTCTCTCTCTCTCTCTCTCTCTCTCTCTCTCTCTCTCTCTCTCTCTCTCTTTCTCTCTCTCTCTCTCTCTCTCTCTCTCTCTCTCTCTCTTTCTCTCTCTCTCTCTATCTATCTATCTATCTCTCTCTCTCTCTTTCTCTCTCTTATTTCAACTCTTGGTATCTCTGTTCATGATGCCTCGAGGAATTACCTGTACAGCTGAGACTCCGAAGTACCATTTATCTACCACCCCGAAGGAAGGAATACGGCTATAACGGACACAGAAAGGGTTGCCATAGATTATGTCTGATGCCTTAAGGATATATCTTTTTTTTTCTTTTCTTTTCTTTAGTTAAGTGGTTTCTTCCTTTAATCGAAGATTAATGATTGTAGTGTTAACGATGACAACGACTCGTGTAGGTTAGCAATCAGAAATAGATATTCAGTTTACTATGGCTTCTTCTTGTTATATGTTTTGTGTATTTGTTTGCTTTTAGTGGGGAAGTACAAATGTATATTTTGAATAATGAAAGTGGTAATTATGTTGCTCTAAAATATTACATACTTATAGTTGATCAAGATTATAATCCCGGCATGTTAAGACCCCATATAAACCTGGTGATTTGAAAACGTACTAAGATAATAATCCTACAACAATGTTTAACAGTCGTTTCCTTTAAATAAACCATGCTCAGAAAATAGCCGTTAGTATACTTCCAATATCTTCTCTTTCTTTTGACAATCAACTCCGTTAATTATTGCGCAGCTAAATCGTAATACCTGACGATAAGTAAAAGTGCAACCGACATAATCAATTACTCATTTTCTAACCATCACGCCACTGGAATTTCACTACATTCCCTCACATAAAAAAAAAATAGTGACATATAATGATAGCGTGTATGGAAAAAATAGACACATAAATTTCCCTCAAATTGCTCTCGACGGTTGTCAATTCGTGACGTCAGCAGAAAAGCCGCATTTGGGTCAGCTGGTCACCCAGTACCTCCGGCTGCCATATTGGGTGTATGGTTAGCAACGGCGGTCAGAAAGCTACCATATCTCTCTCTTTTTTAGTTTTACTTTATGATTAATGTGCTTTTTTCTTTCTTTTCTTTCTTTCTTTCTTTCTTTTCTTTTGTCTTTTGTTTTCAATTCCCTTGCCTTAACGGGAAATTATAAACAGACATGGCTTGGATTTCTTTCATAAATACTACACGTATATGAAAGTTCTCCAAAAGCTTGGTACCAATTCCCTCACAAACTAACAAAAGAAAATGTATGTAATATCATTTACTCACGCGAGATGATCCCAGCACAATTTAAAAGACATATGATGTTGAACAGTTTCCGGCGTTTATGAAATTCTATGTTATTGTTACATACTGATGAAAACTTATTGATAAATCAACATGAAGTTAGCTCTGATAAAGTTTTTTCTTCATTTCTTTGATTCTAGTGCTATTGTTAGCGAAGTGATAACCGTCCTTTTATCAATTGATTTGAAATAACTATTTATTTGCTTGGCTGTTTGTAATCCTTGTTAGTTACGAGCGCAAACTATTTTTGAAACGCAACGAAAAGCTTGTTCCTTATGAAATGTTTTTATTACTTGATTAAATGAGGACAATACAGTATTAAATGTTCTGTATAAAACTGAAATGCCAGAGATGACAATACACAGAAAAGATAAATGAATACAAACAGATAAAATAAACCAAGTTACAGACATAAATAAAAAAGGAAAAAACAAAGTAGCATAGACATAAGAAGAAAAAGCAAGTAACAGATGGAGACAGAAAAAAAACAAGATCGTAAAAAAACAGATATAGATAGAAAAAAAAGAAATAGATAACACATACAGGTATAAAGAAATAAACAAATAACAAACACAGATAGATAGAAAATACAAAATAAGAGACAAGAATACAGACAGACAGACAGACGAATGAAACCCATACCTACCCACACTAACCAATCTTTTCTACGGTACATGATTACAGGTAACGTATTGTTGTTCGCTCTTGTCGCGGCGGCGGCGGTGGCGGCGACAACGGCAGCGGAAAGGAAACAGGTGGACGCGAGCGTAGGGAGGCAGAGTGCCGTAGAGAAGTATCCGTTTGACATCACGTGGATGACAGAGTCGAACAAGAGAGTGCTTGATAACTTCATTACGTGGTATAAGCTCCAACTTTCACAGCTTGTCAATGTGAGTTCAATTTTTCTTTTTTTTTTATGTTTTGTGTATTTTTTTTTTCTGCACTCTCTCTCTCTTTCTTTCCCTCTCTCTCTCTCTCTCTCTCTCTCTCTCTCTCTCTCTCTCTCTCTCTCTCTCTCTCTCTCTCTCTCTCCCTCTCTCTTTCTCTTCTTCTTTCTTTCTCCCTCCCCCTTATTTCTTTCTTTCTCTCTCTTTCTTCCTTCCTCCCTCCCTCCCTCCCTTCCTCTCTCTCTCTCTCTCTCTCTCTCTCTCTCTCTCTCTTCCTCTCCTCCCTCCTCTCCTCTCCTCCCTTCCTCCCTCTCTCTCCCTCCCCCTTCTTTCTCTCTCTTCCTTCCTCCCTCCCTCCCTCCCCCTCTCCCACAAACACCAAAAGAACAGAAACCCTCCCGACAAACAAGTCCACTCCAAGAGAAGAACCGAAGGCACCTAACTCTAACTCCTCCTCCTCTTCCTCCTCCTCCTCCAGGTCCTAAACCCCGTCAACTGGAACTTAGATCTGGTGCTTCCTGCCGTGAGCTCCGTCATCACCTTGTACACAGGCCCCATCGTCGCCCTCGGGATTCTCCTCCTAATCTTCTTCACCATCCCCACGTTGGCCAGCGGTCTCCTCCTCAACACCCCCGGCAGGAGTATTGACGGGTAGGTTTGGTGATTGGCGTGGTTGTTTTGATTTGTGTACGTTATGTGTGGTTGTTTTGGTTTGTGTACGTTGTGTGGTTGTTTTGGTTTGTGTACGTTATGTGTGGTTGTTTTGGTTTGTGTACGTTATGTGTGGTTGTTTTGGTTTGTGTACGTTATGTGTGTTGTTTGGATTTATGTACGTTATGTATGGTTGTTTTGGTTTATGTACGTCATGTGTGGTTGTTTTGATTTATGTACGTTATGTGTGGTTGTTTAGATTTATGTACGTCATACGTGTTTAGATTTATGCACGTCATGCTTGGTTGTTTAGATTTATGTACGTCAAGCGTGTTGTTTAGATTTATATGTCATGCTTAGTTGCTTAGATTTATGTACGTCATACAAAAACATCTGAATTGCTGTAGTTGAATTCTCCTAATACATCAAGACGTTGAGATAAAATCGATATAAAATTATCCTTATTTCGACTTAGAGTATCTACATATTCATTTGAGGTCCAATAAACATATACAAAGGCATTAACAACACCACACACCGTGTACCTTACGTGCGCGTGAGTATAACGTAATAAAAAAAAAAAATGTACATGTCTTGATGTTGTACATTATCCCTAAACATCATCTCTTCACTACAAAGAACAAGTAGAGACTACGAAAATAACACTATATCCCCCACCTTCCAGATCCGTGTTTACCCCGGCCATTGACGCAGTGTGGTATGCGGTTCAGAAAGCCCTTGATCACACAGACTTCCAGGAATAGGTCTGCCTGGCCTGTCTTACTTGCAACACTGATGATTGTCGACTTGTTATTTGGTGTAATAAGTTCTCATTACAGATCACTGTTGTAGTTTTGAAAGAAATGCTATTACGTGCCATGGAGTGCTGCTCTTGATGAAACTTTATAATACTCATTTTATCTAGTTACCATTTTGAGGTTTATTGTTGTTTTGTATTATTGTTCTTGTGATTTTTGTTGTTGTATTTATAATTTTTTGAATAAAAGCATATTGCATGTACTTTTCCTTCAATGGCCTTAGAGTAAGTAACCTTAATTATGTGCTAGATTATTGATTAACCTGTTATACTATATATAGATATATCAAATCATGGAAACAGAATCCTGAAGGTATATGCAAAGTACAACTAGCGTGCGTCTAGATACTTGTGATGACTGCAAAGTCTCCAATGTAAAACATAGACCGCATTTACAAATACACTTTGCAAATAAATGAATGATTGCAGCATACCTATTATAACCACGCTAAAATATTCAGTAGCTTTTTCACGCTTATTCTTCAAATCCATCAACTTAAGCTTCCATTTTATGTTATCTATTACACAACAAAGTTCAATCCTTTATGTGATCTCCACCCACCTCAATCTCAACCACATTATCTACTTCAATGTTAATCGCCTCCACGATTTTTACCCAATTTCTTATCCCTATTAGCAATATCTACTGTATCTCCTCCCCTCTTTACACTCCATGTCACGCAAATTAACGCCCACCCGAAGGTTAGTGTGCCAAGCAGCCCCCCCCCCCCCCCCGCAACACTACCTTGCACGGTGACCTACAGGGCAAAGCCGTACCTGCCGAGTCGAGACCATTACAGATCACTCACTTCAACGTCGCACACGTGTCAACACTGTGGTTTGGATTAGGTTTTCCACTCCAACGTCCTCGAGTTAAAAATAAATTAAGACTTCATTTTTTTTTCCTAAACCAGAATCATCGCTCTAATGATGGAAAAAACTTAATGGCTGTTATTAAGTTCTCAGGCTGGCGGTGCATTTAGTGACCCGTCAACGTGTAATTTGTTGAAATCCTTTGGGAAGTCGTCTGTAACCTGTTATTACCATGACAGCTTTTCAAAACAAGGGGGAAGGGGGAGAAGGTAGGGGGAGGGGAGGGGGGAGGAGGAAGGAAGGGGAGGGGGAGGAGGAAGGAAGGGGAGGGGGAAAAGGAGGGAAGGGGAGGGGAGGAGGAGGAGGGAAGGAAAGGTGGAAAAAGAGGGAAGGGGAGGGGGAAAAGGAGGGAAGGGGAAGGGGAGGAGGAGGAGGGAAGGGGAGGGGGAGGAGGATGAGGGATGAAGAGGGGGAGGAGGAAGGAAGGGGAGAGGGAGGGGGAAGAGGAGGAGGAAGGGGAGCAGAAGGGAAGGGGAGAGGGAGGGGGAAGAGGAGGAGGAGGGAAGGGGAGGGGGAGGGGGAAGAGGAGGAGGGTAGGAGAGGGGGAGGAGGGAAAGGGACGGAGAGGAGGAGGAGGAGTAAAAGGAGGGTATGGGAGGGAGAGCAGGAGGAGGAGGAGGGAAGGGGAAAAGGAGGGAAAGGGAGGGGGAGGGGGAGGAGGAGGGAAGGGGAGGGAAGGGGAGGGGAGAAGGGAAGGGGAGAGGGAGGGAGAGGAGGAAGGGGAGGGGGAGGAAGAGGTGAAGGAGGGAAAGGGAGGGGGAGGAGAAGGGAAGGGGAGAGGGAGGAGGAGGAGGGGAGGGAAGGGAAGGGGGAGGGGAAGGGGAGGGGTGAGGGGGAGGAGGAGGAGGAGGAGGGAAGGGGAGGGAGAGATGGGGGAAGAGGAGGGGGAGGAAGATTGGAAGGGGGGAGGGGAGGGAAGGGGAAGGGGAGGGGGAGGAGGAGAAGGGAAGGGGAGGAGGGAGGGGGAAGGGAGGAGGGGGGGAGGGGAGGGGAGGAGGAGGGGGAGGGGGAGGAGGAGGAGGAGGAGGAGGGAGAAGGGGGAAGAGGAGGGGGAGGGGGGAGGAGGGAGGAGGGAGGAGGAGGAGGAGAAGAAGAAGGAGGAGTAGAAGGAGTAGTAGTAGGACGAGAAGGAGGAGAGGAAGGAGGAAGAAGAAATAAAAGAAATAACAAAAGAAGAAAGGAAAAAACAACAACATATGAAAGAGGAAGAGGAAGAATAAACAGATAAATATAAAGAAACAGAGTGGAAGAACAATAAACAAGAGGATGAATAGGAAAAAGAGGGCAAAGAAGCCGAGGAAGTGAGAGGAGGAGGAATGGGGGAGAGGGGGACAGGAGTAAGGAGGACGAGATATTAGAAATTAAAATAAGAACAAAAAATATCATGAAGAAAAAGAAAGGTAAAGACATCAAATGGGTTCAAATGTTAAAAAAAAAATACTATGCTAAATGTAAATTATACACCATAAAAAAATGGTTCTTTCCTTTAAGAGTGAATATGATGCCAACTTTCATCGGGAGGTTAACTAGAATCCCAGATGCTTGGCGTACTAAGGAAATATTTACAGTGACCACATTACTACTGTCATAGATTAAACAGTGTTCCTTGGTATGGTCTTATGAAGCATATATTTATGATTAAAATTGTCACCTGAATCATGCTGATGGCATTATAACATAAATATGCAAATTCTACAAGAATCATGTTGCTTTCAGATGCCCACCTCAGCTGACCCTAAGGATCTAGGAAATTATGGGTATAAATGAGACTAAATAATTTCCACAATGAAGTCTTACATATACCTCTTCTTCTACATTTGTCATAATGAACTCTGTTCATCATGGAAAACACCACAAAGAACCAAGAAGTAATAATATTGTAAAGTACCAGATAACACATGGATTGACTCCTGTTCATAATTGTTTTTTCTGTTAGACCCAGTCCACATGCAAGCTTTACTAGATGTTATGTGAGAAATGGAGAAACCACAAGCAGTGATTCACAATTAAGAAGTTTTTCTCAGGGTTTTTCCATTTTTGAAGTCATACTGAGAAAAGTTTGCCAAGCAGAGTTCCCATCTGGATGGAGTCTTAGGCATGGGTACGAATTTATCAATGGTATATGGACCATGAAATGACTATGGTAATTATTGATATGAAGAGGTTACAAATTGAGGTGTGTCATATGTGCACATAGTCATTAACACTTTCTCTAACCTTCATTACCGAGATATGAAGAGACATTAAAACAGAAACAAATGTTGTATAAGGAGCATGGTTAACAGACACACACACTCTAATTCTAATAATCATGGTGTAGAAATACTATATATAGCAAAGACCCTACTCCTCACCAAGAGAGAGATGAATTGTATATGATTCTGATTCAGTCAGAAGGATTTCGTCTATGGGTTAAGGGATCCACAATGTAATAAGTTTGTGGCATTAATAGGATTCAGCTGAAACCAAAAAGGAGCCAAGAATTGACTCCTCTCCAATTTAAGAGACTCCTTGAGATTCTCGGAGAAAAGGACACTTATGGGAGAAAACAGTATTACAACAGAATGTGTGTATTCATTCAAGTGTCAAGGACAAGCACATGATAAATACATGAGCAAGGTATGTTCTTGCTTAAACTATAAAAATGCTGCATGTGATATTATGTTGGACCTCCCTTGATGAAATGGCTTTGAATGAGGTTTTAACCACTCAATAATAAATATATATGAAAGATTTTTTTAATAAATTTATTTTAAAATCTCAATTTTCATAACGAAAGCTTCATAAAGTAAACACAAAACAAATCCCCAAACTGCTACATAGTAATAAGTACCGAGAGAAATTAAAATAAACAAGTTCCATTCTTTCTGAAAAGTAAACATCTTTTACTTTGAATTGGCAATAAATAAATCAATAACTGCATTACAACTCTAGCAAAACACACACACAAAATATAAAACTTCTAATAAATACATCTTTGATACTAGATAGTTTTTTAACAAAGAATTAATCTTCCTTCAAATAACCACAAACAAATAAGTTGTTAACAAAATAATCACTTGCTCTATCTTCATACATAAAAATAAACATGCTATTTGTTCTATGCGAAAAGAAAATATAACTATTCCAAAAAACCTTGACCAACAAATCACTTCTAATGCTTTGTAAGAAAGAAAGAAAGAAAGAGAGAAAGAAAGAAAGAAAGAAAGAAAGAAAGAAAGAAAGAAAGAAAGAAAGAAAGAAAGAAAGAAAGAAAGAAAGAAAGAAAGAAAGAAAGAAAGAAAGAAAGAAAGAAAGAAAAAAAAAAATGCACATATAACCTGGAAAATATCCTCCTTCTCCTTTTCTTCCTCTTATTCTTCCTCCACTTCTTTTTCCTTTTCCTCTTCCACCCCTTCTTCTTCCTCTTCCTTTTCTTCTTCCTCAAGCAGAAGAGTTATCCCCAATCTCCTGGATCCGATAAGCCGCAACAGAATTCTCCCAGTAATTGAGTATAAGCAGATTCCCTGTCGATGTCAGGTACAGCCCTGAGGGACGGCGAACTGGCACATCCATCTCCAAGACAGAGATGTAACGCCCATTGGGGTCATAAATCTGTGGAAGACAAAGCTTTGCATTGGTCTGTCATGGGTGTTAAATACTAGATTAGTGATAACTATAGTATTATGGTTGTTAGATAAAAAATATAGATATTTCACATTTAATCAATATATCTGAAGAGGTGCACTGTATGCAAAAATGTATGAATATAAGTATGTATTACAATTATTTATCTATTCATATATAACAAATATATTATAAAAAGTATATAAAGTATATACACAAATAAATTAATATAGGAGTGTGAGACTATACAAGTATTTGAGCGTATGATCATAACTATATCTTTATTATCATGTCTTTCTCTATATCTACATCTGTTACCTATTTATCTATTTATCCATATACCAACATAAAAATATCAACAGAAAGGCACAATAGTGTGACTGCCCTCTATCATGAATGTACCACATCTATAACTATTGATATATATATGATAGAGGTACCCCCACTTAGATACAATGAAAGATGCAACACTGACATTAGACCTTATTTACTCAATCACAACACTATCACGACTGCAATACCAACCAGCACGCGATGGTTTCGGCTGTCCCCTAAGAGAATGAAGCCGTCCCCATCACAGACTATGCCGGATGGGTCGTGCATTTGGTCTTGGCCTTGGCCATATTCTCCGAACCTTTTTAAAACTACGCCATCAATGGCATCCATAATGTAAACACAGTTCAGGCCTGTAAAATAAAACTTAGCTTTAATGAAATACTATGTGACAAGTATAGGGCAAGGCATCATCCTAAACAGAGTGTAGTACAAATATTCACATTATCTACACAAATTCAAGTCTAATCCCTGAGGTACTCACCTAGGTCTACAACTAAGAGCCTGCGCTCTCCCTGCCAAGCGATAAAGCGTGGTTTGCTCTCCATTTTGGCATGGCTATTCAGACCCAAGTCTACTTTCACCCTTGACTGCACATTGCCTGTTGTTGGATTCATGGTGACAATGGTCAGAATGCCAGTCTGACTAGTCTCCACAGTCACTAACAGGCCCTCTGCATTCACGGTTAAACCTGACAGTGGAGAGAGTACACAATATATACATCTCAAATTTCTTTTGAGTTTGCAATCACATACATACAAAAACAACAACAACAACAACAACAACAACAACAACAACAACTCACCATAGGGTCGGGTCAACTTCCCCTTTGCGATGACTTTGCAGCACTCAAACTCTGATGAAAAGACGATAATGCTGTTATTGTCCTTGACAGCAAAACCACCATCCTCAAACTCCACTACGGCAGAGGGGTGGTACAAGGAGGACGAAGAGTAGAAAGGGCCAAGGACCTTCCCCGATTCATCAAACAGCATCATGCGGTTGTTGAAGGTGTCTGCTACGATGATATGGCCACTGTAAGCAAGAGGCCCATTTGTTACGTATGCCTTGTCTTCACTTCATATTCTTGTTCTCTGTCATACTCTCTACCTCTCACTATCAATTCCTTCTCCTTAAATCAATCTCTTTTTCACTCTCCCACTCTCTGGAAATACCTTTTTATGTGAACTTCTAAAGGTAATTATTCTGTTTTTTTTTCTACACTATCATGATAAAATTATGGGAAATGCATGATCTTAAAAACATGGTTTGGAAACTGTCTACATATGAGTCATATTACTCTAATTCCTTCTTGGGAATCACAAAAAAAATGTATCAGAATTGTTTACACACACTCAGACCCCACAAACACAAACATAAAAAATCAAAACCAGTGTCATAGTTACAGTAGCTATTATTGGCAATTGAAAGATCAAAATAGAGGATGACTCACCTCTCCAACTGAGCAATGCCAATAGGTTTGTTTAAAGGATCATTACTTGGAGCATATGCCTTGAATACAATCCTCGCCTCAAGGTAGTTCATGACGAATACCAAAGATGAAGGTGAGACGGCATCATAATCTTCTAAAATTACAGAGATGTTCTTTGATCAAGAAAAGTTCTAATTAAAAATGGTGATATAAAATGCCTAAATATGACATACATATTAATTCTGATACATCTGCTAATAGAAGAAGAAGAAGAAGAAGAAGAAGAAGAAAACATTCAAAAATAGTATTAATAGTTTTGGATCAAGGATATTATACACTGGTGACAATAATATCTTTGTAGAATATAAAATTTCAGAAAGAGGAGTTGATTGTAAAATAAAAAAAACATAATGGATGATATGATTACATTCATAAATAGTTACATATGAAAGCTTTGATATTTCAGAGTAGGGTTTATATAAATGTATCCACTTCTCTCTACATATAAGTAACATAATAAAAAAGGGCAAGTTTAATTTATTTTATTATTTTTTTCAGCTGCAATTGCCCAAGGCTACCACAAGTATACCAACTACACCTTATATAACAAGCTTCTGAATCTAATCAATATTACATTACAATCAAAAATATTATAATTAAATTCTAGGAAAGAATAAAACCAACAACTCCTTACAACCAACCTGTTCTAACACAATCATTGTTAGAAGTGTGAAAACGGTCCCCTTCCACCTCGTCCACCACCACTTCCTCCTCCACCACCTCCTCCTCTTCCACTATTTCCTCATCCTCTGCCACCACCTCCTCTTCCTCTTCCTCTTCCTCTTCCTCTACCACCACCACCTCCTCTTCTTCCAGATATGTTTCCATGTTTCTACATTTAGTTATTTCATAATTTTCAACTTCTTGTTTTGTATGTGATAAATCACCTCTCTTTGTCTATAAGAAAACATAAAAATAATCTAGAATTAATCTACATTCCTGTGTAAAACAATATTTCACATTTAACACAAAGTATAATCAAGGTTTTTGAAATTCAGTTTCGTGTGTGTAAAGGATGGTAAACAAATCAAGATTCATAAAAAATGAAAAAAATGAAAGTCAATGAATTCTTGAAATGTCTTTACCAAGAAGGAAAGACATATATCACATCAAAAAATTAATTCCTTAGAATACCACAGAAAATTTGATACCAAATCCAAACCTAGCAGAAAAGGAAACGATGTAATGTGAGGCATCCTACTGATATGGAAGTGCTATCTGGATAAGCAATAAAACATCCTTATTGAGAGAAATGCAAAACCTAAGTTTATCATTCATTCAAACTGGTTTACTAGTGCCCCGAAGAATATTCAAATAATAACTCAGGGCACAGTGAAAGAGTTTGAAAGGAAAATTAGCCAACTGGTTACATTCAATACCAAAGGAACAACCAAAAAAGTGGTAGTGAAAGAACATGGGCCAAGTTAATTTCTACCCTTCAGTAAGTTCAGTTCCTTGTAGCTGATAAAAGACAGGGTGTCCCCCCTCGAGTGGCCTTGGCAAGAACCATGAGTATAGCACTTGCCAGAACTTACACAAAAAATAATCAAGCAATACCTGATCAAATCTGTCTTGTAGGTTTGAAAGTCCATTCCTCATTCTAGTTGTAAATCTGGAAGCTCTCCCCACAGTTCTGCACACTTCTGCATCATCAAGAGAGAGAAAGAAAAAAATAATCAGTTTTTAGTGACTGCTGGCATATTCACAACATTTCTTTCCATCCCCCACCTTTCTTGCATTAACATAAGCTGACCAAAGTGTGGATTGAGCTCTGTGACAAAGGCATTTCAATATGACCCAATTTTGAAGTTCACTCACCACGAGATTCTTCCCTTTTGCTAATTTCCTCATTCACATCTGCTGGTAAGAGACATGGACTAAGTCACAATGGTAATAGCTCTCTGACTGAATGGGAGATGAAAAATGTACTTCTGTCATTTCTATTTACTTGGTTACAGTAAAAAAATTCCAACAAAACCAAGAAATAATGATCTGGATAAAAAAAATCTAAAAAAATCAAGATAACAACAAAAATGATGATGAATGATGATGACTGATATGACTGACAATGACTGGTGATGACTAATAATGACTAATGATGGTTGATTATGACTGACGATGATTGATGATGATTGATGATGATGACCATAATTATTATTGTAATAATAATAATGTCACTACTAGTAACAATAATGATGATGATAATGATAATAATAATAATAACAATAATAATGAAAAAAAGAGGACAAACCAGGATTAAACTCGTGTTCAATAGGATCTCCAGGGTAACAGATCCTCGCAAGTTGATGGTCCGTTTCACCATTGTGCTCTTTCATTTCCCTTGGGTCACTGCCGGAAGGAAGGTCAGCATTTTGCCCCACATTTCCATTTAAGATATCTGGTGTATGCTGCCAATGAAAGGTAATAGAACTTCTCATAGGAATTATGAACTTCCAAAAACTCTCATACAGTTTGCCTTCAATATATACAACAAAAATGAAAATAAACTATAAATGCCTGGACCTACCTGAACATATAATTATGGAATATATTTGTTTTTTTCTCTCAAATATAATGACAGTGAAAGAAAAATATTCTTTCTCATGAAAACTCCTTGGTATAAGAATACACTTTCTTTGATAGTATATAACAGAGCTTTCAAATAATTTGGAAGCACATCATATCAATAACAACAGAAAACCCCAAATAAACAAAAGTGTACATTTGAAAGAAGAGACAGGTTTTCAAAACAGTCTTTTCATTTTAACATGTATCAACATAGCAGTGTGCTTTTGCCATTCAAATTTAATAAGGGACTATCTTATTGGATGGAACATGAGAAAAAGTTTAAAACTTTACCATCAGCACAGCCGAAGGGGAACACTTTGGCCTCCTAAGGGGAGTTTTAGTGTTTGGAGTTGGTTTCCTTAGCACACACTTTCCTGTCGGCCTTTCAGCAGAGGGAGGTGTGGAGAAGGTTCCAGTAGGGTTGATGGCTTCAGGTGACTGGAGGGGAGTGCTGAACTCCACATGCGTATCCTCCACATAACTTGGATCCACTTCTACAAATCTATGAGGTCTTCTCAGTGGGCTTGGTAGGTCATCCGGCTCACGATTTTCACCCTGAAGCTCTGTGGATATCCCCGGATGAACTAATGAATTCATATTTCTTTCACTTCTGGTTAGCAATGTGGATATTTGGGGATTCTTTGATGCCATGCTATCGGATCCAACATGAGTATTTTCTGCCTCATACTGAGGCACCATAAAAATATTGTTTACAGGCATTTCACATTCAGGTTGCCCAGGAATGCAACCTTCCTGTTCTTCTACTTCTGCTGTGATGCTGCCTGCAAGTTGATCTTCAAGCTTAGAGCGCATATCATGAATCTGCCGGTATATGTCTTGCTTAAAGCTTTCCTCATTTGCATTTGTCTTGTTTCTCCCTAGATCAACACCTGCAAAGTCATTAATAAAATTATTTTTTTTTTCGCATAAAAAATAAGGTTTAACTCGTTAACGATGAGGCTACTTTGGCTCTAAAGGGTTGAAATGCCGGGATATACTAATGCATAAGCCTAATACCTCAGGATTTTCTACCGCACTAGCCGAGGCCAAGCGCTGTATGCCCAATCACCTGGCCTTGACTAAATATCTCATCCCGGGCGTCTGACCCAAAAACCACTAGACATTGTATCTTGTTACCCGTCGTTAACGGGTTAACATCTACAGTACTACATCACCTGCCATGTGAAAATAATAGATTACTTAGTAATGAGCTTGCCCTTTGACCCATTCACATCGGGGTACAAGTATGCACACATTCCAAATCCGGGGCTCAGATGAGTCAGCACTTATAGATGGCAGAGGTCGGGTCGTCTCGTGCATATAGCCCAGGTGAAGGGACGTCTTCACAAATCTCTCTGAACTGAACTGAACTGAACTGAACTGAACTGAACAAAATCCGGGCTCAGACATAGGTGACAGGTATAAATGCACTCTCCTTCAGGAGTGTGGGTCCAAAAAATATTCTCAGCTTAGGTGATTACTTCACTTTACTGGCAGGGTAGATTCTGGATTATAGTGACAATCACAATGATACTTGTAATTATCTTAACCATGTAAAAAATGCAACTTTTAAGATTTCACCTGAAACTTCACCAGAGTTTATATCTTAAACCATCCTTGAATTGGTGGAAAAAATGTATATGTGCGACAGTGCACAGCAGCTCTGAATCGCTTCAGCACTCTCCCATCCCATGACTATGGCTCTTCCTAAATTTTCTCACTGCTTTTCTGGTACTCACATTACTTTCTTTGTCAAAGAAAACATGGATGACCCCTACCCATCACCTTAGAGCACTGGCAGCATACTACCCACCCATCGATACCCAACAACTTGTTTCTAGACCCTCCTGTAGTCTTCATGACCCAGCCCTACTCCTCATAATGGTTGTCTTCATCTGTCCTCTGACACTGGTGTATTATTTGTGCATGGAGTCAAAGACAAAATTCTTCTATGAGCAACATGAACTAGTTGATAAAAGAAAGCAACAGAGACAACCCTTAGTTTGAATCAGTTATCCTCACAATCCCAGCCTCCTCACCACAATAATTTATTGACAAGTTGTTTGTGCAGTGAAAATGAAGGAACAGCTCTTCAACAAGTAACAAGGACAGAAAAAAAACATTAGAAACAACCAAGTTTGACTTCAATACAGTTGGAAATCCCCTAATTTAAAATGTATTTATTTCTATATATATGAATGTATTAATATGTATGTATATGTATATTTAAACAATCAAACAAACAAATAAACACTGGCCTCAATATGTATTGTTGCCATTGTCAAAAATTGTAATTATAGACAAATAAAAGTAATAAGCTATGTTACACGCCAAGTGTGAAGCAACCAGTTGGTGGCAGCACCTGGCACAATGGCTTACAACAAAATTTGTATCCCGGAAAGCAGTGCACCCAGGACTACTGACATCCTGCCGACAATGGGACTAACCCAGAACTTGAAAAAGTACAATGATCTCCCAGCACAAAAAGAGGTAATGTTCTCTTAAATCTAGAGTTGTGTCAACTGAAACATCAAGTAATTCTGAGTTTTGAATCTGCAATATAAAAGTGCTTGGAATTTTCATTGCCATCTTTGGGCTATCTTACCATCTGCATAAACAAATTCCTTAAGATCCTTTTCATAAATATATGGCTGAAAGGTGACTGAGATAGGAAGTCATATGACACTACATATGACATTTGTTGCATTTCATACCTATGAGTGTTTGAACAGAATTTCCTGTGTTATGATATTCCATACAACATATACAGCAGATGGGTCACTGAGGGAAGCGTGCTAGAGACAGGTTGCTACTGTGATCTTGATCTTAAATAATAGTCATTATCCCCATGATAACATGCCATGGTGAGGGAGGGCCCAACGTGTTACCTCTCAGGCAACATCCTTTCAAAGATGGCCTAAGCTCATCTTTTTAATGTTATTATTGAAAAAATATTAATCGGTTTGTTGAAAATCAAACACTAGGGAGGAAGAACATCATACTCACATTTCTAATTTTTATCTCATGTGATCAACCTTAACATTAATCCCATTGAAGTAGCTAGTGCGCTCTGATTATTTCCCACTGCTGTAGGGACATTTTAATTACTTTTTTTCTAATTTCTGAAAAATTATACCCAGTTTACATTTCCTTGAGTAGCTTTATCTGAAAATGCATGTACAATAAGTATATATAAAGGTGTAAGTTGACTAGTAGAACTTTAGTAGGCCTTTGTGATTCATCAGTGGTTAACCCATTCGCGCCGGTTGACGTGCTATCATGGGGTCAAAAAATATTCCTGTACCCGGGTGACACCCTGAGACGTGGTGCATTTTCTGGCCGAGACATGGACGGGGCAATGTGACATGCTGAAACATCAGCGATAGATCACTAGATTGTTCTCAAATATAATTATTTTACTTAATTTCTTAGACTCTGTTACTTTAGCTTAGGTGTTTGGATGTCATAAAATGAGATATAATGTTTAAAAAATGACGTCACAGAAAACTACGTGATATTGATGACATCATGGTAATTTCTGCTTCTTGATCGGCTGAATAAAAAGATCCGAGTCGGAAAACTATTGCAAAATCAAATGTGTTTGGCCAAGAAATAAAATAAAGTAAAAAATTTCTTATGCAATACTACTTCTAATTTGCTGATCACCCGTGATATCACGTCACATCACGTCAGGAGGTACATGAACATACTCATATGTACATGTATGATTATTCGTATTGTTCTTTTCGTTTTGGTAAAGAAAAAAATAAGGATCAAACATGTTTTTTGATGCCCAACAAAGAGATTGTTTCCACTTTCCTTTGGTATTTTCACATAGAAGTGAAGAATATAGGCAAAGTTCAATAAAATAAAACTAAAAAGGCATTACTGTAATGTTTTTCAACTAAAATAACTCCTCTGAACATGGCAATATTTTTAAGTGCCTTTACAGTGTTGACGCATTCATGAAAACCACAAGAAAAGGGTGGGTGAGAGGATCAGTGCGGCCCCATGTAGCATGAAAACACCCCGGTACGAAGTATCACGTTCTTGTTATCTTCCCGGCGTTAGCAGGAGTAGGCGAAAATACGTCCCGGCGTGAATGGGTTAAAGGAATGGCAAAAAAATGTGTACAAACAGAACAAAAAAAAAAAAAAAAAAAAAAAAAAAAAAAAAAAAAAAAAGAAGATGAAGGCTAAACTCATTCTCCTTACTTTTTTGTTTTAAACTTGATACTTCTGCCATTCCTGTCTGTTTGTCTGCCATAGCAACCTAAAAAAAAAAGAGAGGAAATAAAAGTCAGCTGGACAAAAAATAAATAAGTACACATGCCACAATTAGATAAATGATTTAGATAAAATAGGATATGAAAACTTTTACTACCAATACAAACTAAACTTCAAAATCAGAGTAATCTAGATAACATAAAACTGATTTTGAGGTACAGGTCAAACTTCACTAGTATGGCATTCAGTGGTTCAGTAGCTTTGATGGTATGGGACAGTCATTTGAATCTGGCAGTCACTTAATCCATGATGGACTGGGGCAATACATTGTCGCCACGTGCAATTTTTGTCATATGCAAGGCATGTGAGGTGCCACTGCCAGTCTGGCTGTTTTGTCAAGTGGCACCAAGAGTGATGAGGAAGATAAGTGTATATGGTTGGACATTTTTTTTTTTTTTTTTTTTTTTTTTGTTACAATAAGGACTATGATATGCTAAACTTATACCTCTTCTTCTATAAATTTGTGATAGTAATATTACACTGAGTCTACACTCTCTGTTCCTCCTTTGTGGAGACTAAAAAACTTGTTTAAACAATGGCATTGCCATACCAGTACCCAATATATGTCTCACAACATGACTTTCAGTAATCTAATGTAATGTATAAATATGCAGGAATTGGGCAGAAAAACTGGTTAGGGAATGAAGCTTTAGTCTTCCTTGTTCCACCAAACCTATAGAATGGCAGCTCCACATCAAATACATAACCCCATCCACAATCGAACAACCAGGAGATGCACCTCTATCACCACTCCATATCATTTACATCCAAAACAGCTGACTTCCTGTTATTAATACTACTACATCCCCTTGGATTACTAATATTTCACACCTAAATACATGCCTCCCAAGAGATCAATAAGTGGAGAAAGTGATGCGAGACACTAGCTCAGAAAATCCACAACTTTAACATTCCCAGCTTGCCAGACTAGAGAAGTTCAACCCATTTCTAGTACAACACAAGAGTGCTCATTTTACCATCCTCTTTCTTTGACGGATCTTGTCATCAATTTCATCATTTTCTTCTTTAGCAGCCTGTAATAGCATCTTCACCTTCTTAATCTCTGGTGTGGGGATAAAAACCCTGAAAAAGAGAAAATAACTATAAGAATTAGTAAAAAAGAGAAGTAAATAAAAATGAAAAACATAAGAAAGTAACAAACAAGAATACAAGCAAATACTAATCATTTCACACACATTAAAATATTCACTTGTTTTCCACATGCTTTGGTAATCATCCTTAATTAAATAGGACTTCTGCTATTCATCTGTCCAAAAATATTATAGTTCAAAACAACACAAAAACTGCACAAAGCTTATTCCATCAATCACAGTGTCATCAGGAAACAAATTTCATACCAAGAATCTGTAGCATGAGGAAGAGGAAGAGGAGGAGGAATAGGAGGTGGAATAGAAGGAAGAATAGAAGAAGGTGGAAGAGGAAGAGGAAGAGGAGGATGGGGAGGAGGAGGGATAGGAGAGCAGGAGAAGGAGGAGGAAGAGGAAGAAGGAGAGCATGCGGAAGAGGAAGAAGGAGAGCAAGAGGAAGAGGAAGGGGGAGAGCAGGAGGAAGAGGAAGGGGGAGAGCAGGAGAAGGAGGAAGGAAGATGAGGAGGAAGGAGAGCAGGAGGAGGAGGAAGGAAGATGAGGAGGAAGGAGAGCAAGAGGAGGAGGAGGAAGGAAGAGGAGGAGGAGTTAGAAGAAGAGGAGGAAGAAGAAGAGGAGTAGGAGTAGGAGGAGGAGGAGGAGGAGGAGGAGGAAGAGGAGAAGGAAGAAGAGAAGGAGGAGGAAGAAGAGAAGGAGGAGGAAGAGGAGAAGGAGGAGGAGGAGGAGGAGGAGGAGGAGGAGGAGAAGGAGAAGGAGGAGGAGGAGGAGGAGCAGGAGAAGAAGGAGGAGGAGGAGAAGGAGGAAAAGAAAAGTCAACCTACCTTGTATTATTAGCTTTGCTGGTTACATCATTAGTGTCATCGTATAAAGTTGGACAACGTTCCAAGAAACACTCATGACATTTACCACCCTGTGGGAAGCAAGCATGAGAATGATAGTGGTCTAAATCATATCACAATGATCATGGGTAAATTAGAAAGAACATAATTAACTGGAATTTACAAAAACTATTGTCAAGCACTTCTAGTGGTCCCTGTCTTAGCAAAGAAGTCTGGAAGATCATGTACACTACAAAGAAGGTACTGTTTTTCGGTATAAATTCTCATAAAAACAAGTGCAGTAGATATCACCAGTGACAATGGCACAATATGAACAATGTAAAGATTCCTTCAAATCATTCACCATACAGGACCTCAAAGTTTTCCTCCCATCTCTTCTTTTTAGAAAGTGTTGTGGCTGGTCAACTAATGCCTCTCCCACTGCTGGGGAATGTCTGGGTTCAAATGGAATGGGGATTCTGCTGCTTACCAGAGCAACTTTTAGCAAAATGGTTTGGACTCATGCAATTGCAGACTTCTGGAACTGCCAGAAACCAATTCCAGTCTTTGAGCAGTCTGTGGCTGGGCAAGGTGGTCTGCAAAAATTCTCCTCAATGGTGTCAGACCATAGCAGGGCTTCATCAACACACTGTTTTCTGAGGGATGTTAGTCACTATCACACTATATCAATGTGTGTATCCATCACTAGAAGTAATGTATCCCTGTGGAGCTGTGCAGTAGCAATATTGACCTCATGGAGTCATAAATACAGTTAAATGACAATCATTTCTATGCATGGTACGCTATGATATCAATTCAAGGCATCAAGGGTTATAATCTTTTTGCCAGGTGGAACGGACCTAGCCTGGTGGAAGGGAGACTGAGTATGGTGGGTCTCACAGGGCTGCATGCATCCCTAGTTGAACATTTTGATTTAAGCCAGTTTTCACTTCTTGCCAGTGTAAAGAAGTGGTGTATGATAAGCTACAGGTTCAGTATCACCTACATGTACATGTGGACCTCCATTAACACAAGTGATTGATGTTCACAAATGTGAAATGAGCTGGACCAGTAGTAGTTGATGATCCATTGCTGGAGACACGCCCAATTGGGTTCGGTAGGGAGAAATGGAAGGGTTATTTGGCGTTGTGGTGGTGGCTTGCATCTGGATGAGGAAAGTAGCTGAAAAGTTATTTCTGTTATCTGTGTGACCCTGTACTGCTTCCCCTACTGATAGAAACTCTTTTGGGATCATGCCCAAGTCAGCACAGACTTTGCAACTCAAGGAAATCTTATTTGAGGTATCTGTCATATATACAAGCTGTCTAGTGTACCTGCCCATGCTTAGATTTGCCTGAATACCTAACTACATTTGTCTCTAGCATTATTGGGTGCATGCATCTTCATGTTCACTAGAATTCTGTGGGAGAGGTCAAGGTAGACTTGAACACCAACCAGGCAATTCTGGCAGCTTGTCTCATCACAGATAGCTAGGCTGACTTGGCAGTAGAATTCAATGTAAATCCCAGAGATTTTTAGCCTTCTGGAATTCATAGGATTTGAATAAAGGGCATTGAGGAACAACGAATCCAGCTGTCACTTAGGTGATTGTACAAGGGATGATCGAGAACAATGTTTGGGTTTGTTGTGTGTGACTGGACAGAGGGCATCACATATAGCACCCTTATCTTCATCAAAAATGGCTCTCTCACCATCGTCCCTTCATTTTGCCTTCATATTTGCTTTCGGGGAACACCTCTAGTTTTGGTTGACCCTTGCTACGACACACTGTAGCTTGTAGTATGTGCAATATGCTGGACAAACAGACCTCTTGATACAATGAGAAAGAAAGTAGTAATTCCAGTTCTTCTTGAAAAGCATGTTCCAACAAGACCTAGTGTGATTACTACTCTTTCTCTTGATTAAATCTTTCTTAGGATTTGTAATCTAAGTCATACACACTAAATTTACAAAAAAAAAAAAAAAGAAAAAAAAAAAAAAAAAGCTGCCATGTTCTTTTCATTGTCAATTTTTCAGATACATTCTTGAATTTCATCACAAAAAATCCTCTACAGGAAGTTTTCATATAAATATAACTAAATATACCTGAAAACAACACAGAAATAATCACCTCATCATCATAAGTGAGAACAGCCTTCTCGAACCTTTTCTGAGGCGTCCTCTTCATGTGGGCCACATTCAGCACTTGCTTGCTTAGCTGAAAAGATACCTGAGTTTGTATAACCCTATCAAAAATAACTTGCATGATATCAAAAAGATGTTTTATGCAATCATTTTTTCAAAGGCAAAAGCAAATCATCAACCCACATTCTCTATAATTTTATCTTCTTCCTAAACTAATGTCATGTGTCTCTTAAAACCCTTCACCACAAATATTTCCCCCCCCCCCCCCCAAAAAAAAAAAAAGAGGGGCTTCCCCATTCCAATACTTTTCCCCTCCTTCTGACCTTGGAATTTTCTCCCAACACTTTTTCTCTCTCACATCATCACTCTTTATCTCTTTCCCTCTATCCCTCTTCCTCTCCCTCTCCTTCTCCCTCTCCCTCTCCCTCTCCCTCTCCCTCTTCCACTTCCTGTCCCTCCAACTTCAAATACTAACACCATATAAAGCATACATAAGAGAACTAACACTCACCTCGGAAATCAATTTCTGTGTCTCAAGCACCATATGCACGAGGTGCTCCAAGGTATCAGGTTCCTCATGGGACATATTCCTACTTGTGCAGCCAATTCTTTTCCCTTTATCCTGGAATGGCAAGTTTTAAATAAAAGGTTGATTTATATCTTTGTTAATGAATACACAAATTGAATTAATAATCATACAGTCACTGGATCTAACACATATGAAAAGATGTTTCATGAACTGGGGAGAAAATCCAGAATGACTGTGAGGTGAAGAAACATTTTGCAAGAAGATTTCATAAGAATAACTCATGCAACAGAGATGGTATGGATGAGTATAAACAGCTTTACAAAGAAGGGATGTAGCTGGTGCATTCTGATGCTGTAATTTAATCAGTTTTATATTTTCATGTAATTCTGGTAAAGATATAAGACTGTAACACATCAATAACATCCTTTATTCCATGAAGTTATTCATATATTCATAACTTCTCTACAAGATTCCAAATAACAGCAATAACATCTATGTAAAATCAGATTCTCTGAATAAGTCATAAGAACATAAAGTATCCTAGCAAACACTTAAAAAGAAATTATATCTGAATAGCAGATAACAAGACAATAAAAACTAGCATCACAGGCCAACCATGAGTTTCACTTCACATAATGAGGCTTGGAGCTTTGCCTCAAATGATAAAGAGAGCTTCAATGCACCCAAGACCATGGGCTGAAGAAGGTACACTGCAGGAGGCTGTACTGCTTGTGGTACTGTGAAATATACTGATGATACACCTTGGAGTTTATTGTCAAATAAACAATCAGTCCCAGCTCTATCCTGTCAGATTACATGACGGTGCTGAGGCCATGAAGATCAATAGTTATATATTGTGACATGGAGGCTAGGAAGCTTTATCAAACACACTTATTCTACATCTCAGGTAGTCGTTCAGAGTAGCAATGATGCAGAAAAATGAAGGAACTTTCATCAATGACATTTCTATTACAAATTATAGCTAAACATATTATCTTAGTTTTGACTATCACAAACAACATTCACAACCAAGGGATGAATATGCTAATATAATATAATATACCTAATTAACCCAAAGACGCCCAAAAAATAATCAGAGCACAACAGCTGCTGCTACACCAAAATTAGTATCGAAGTCAATAGCACAATAATACTTGGACAATACCTTTTGCCCCTTCGCCTCCTATAATGGGTAAGCCAATTATCCTTTTTCAATGACCTAACCAAACAACAAGGTCTAGACCAATTTTAGAAGGCTCAAGAGCTGGTGCCATCAGTGCCATAAAATTCCAATCAGAGATCGGCCTCCGTTGTCATGGCATGAGTAGGTGGCATCTGATATTTGGGCACAATGCATGCCATGGGATATGTAGATGCCATCTGTCATCACTGAATTAAGACAAATTAAATACAATGAAATTAACTTAGACTCAAAATAAAACTACCTAATTTAATTTTAGTTTTTAAGACCCAAAACAGTGGTAAGATTAAGATCTAACTCAACGAATGACCTTCAACACAAAATTAACTCATTATCTCTGTAATAATTAAGAGAAGTTTAAATAACTTCCTTGATGTCTAAAGACCAATCATTCCCCACGGACATTGACCAGTAATGTGATTTTTATATTTTCGGATCATTTTTGTCTTGTTTATTGAACGACACGCTTCTCGGTATCTCTAAACATCGAAAAGAAGCAGAAAATATAAACCGAATTTTAAATCAGCGTCTAAAACTACTTTAGTAAAATTCTCAAGTAAAAATGCTCCAGCCTCATACCTACACGACTATCTCCCTTATCATTACCCTCTTCTTCACTCTAACTTCCTTAATAATCTATCGGAATTAAACAAAGAATTAAACCAGAACGAGTAAACAATCATCACAAACCATTGCTACTTAAAAGCCGGCAGAAAAACGGGATAAAATTGACTCGCACTTTTGTATCTCACTCCTTTGTGATGTTGAACGGCGACTGTCACGCTCGCTTCTTTTAACGGGATCACTATTTCGTTTTTTTCTTTTCTTATTTTCTTTTTAATTCCTATGGTCATTGGTTCATTTTATTATTTTACTTTCAGTCTTAGTTTTATAGTTATGATTATTATCATCGTTCTTGTTTTTTATCATCATACTTGCTGTTGTTGTTAAGAATATTATTAACATGATTATCATTATTGTTGTTACGGTTGTGTTTGTATGTGTGTGTTTATGTGCGTTTGTGTGTGTGTATGTGTGTGAGTATGTGTGTTGTGTTTGGTGTGTGTGTTTGTTTGTTTGTTTGTGTATTGCTACGAACGCTCCCTAGACATGCATAAAATACCAAAGCAAAAGCTGATTGTCAGACGTGCGATTATACTGATCATTAGCGGCACGAGAAGCGAGATCAACCCGGGAATCTAGACAGACGCCGTTGAACACGTGGAGATGGAGCTCGAGAGGCCGGTCGTAATCTTGGAGAAGTGTGTTTCATCCTTTGGTCCGGAGGTTTATACGTCTGCCCCATGTGTGAAGGACATTTGGATCCCTGACGTAGCCTGCCTAAATTTCAAATATTGTGACAAGTAGTCGCTGTTTAAAGTGCTATAGTCTGTTCACTCAGGTCTGATAGGAGCCATGCAGTGTTCGAATCGAAGTTGCTCATTGATTAGTGCAACGGAGGAGAACATTGAATTTAACTGCAGAATAATTTCGGAGCTAGATATATAAAAATGGAAAACGATGAAGCTTTCAAAGTTAATGAAAATTAAATATAAAGATTTAAAGTAAGTGTGGACATATAGGTGTTCTCAATCAAGAAGATTACGTATGATCATATGCAATGGTGCCAGCTGTCTGAATTCGTTCTATTGATAATTTGCTAGCTGAAAGATTTCTTTTTTCTATTAACGCTCAGTGTGTGTTGATTCATTTACTTGTACAAATATGTTGTGTATGGATTCATTCCACATACTTCAAAGAAAAGAAAATAACCAATGCGACAGTCTTACATCCTACATCTGACACAGACGCTTTACATGCCTATTTAGTTATTGTTCATATATTTATTCGCCATGATGCGTTTTTCATTGGCCACTATACCTTGGAGTTCATATAATAGATAATGTATTATTACTAAAATACCATACATCATTTTAATTGATTGTATAGTTTCTGTTGAAAAAGCATTTGAAAAAAAAAATGGCAGTGCAAGTAATGGCGGGAAATTGGAGCGGAGACCGGCAAAATTCGCGATTAATATGGAACGGATTCTTTGTTTGATTAAGATGACGATGAGGCTAGTGATAATGATGATAATTATCCTGATGATGGTGGTAATCAGAACCACCATCGCCTTTACCACCACTATCAACATTATCATCATTATCATTATATTCATCATCATTACCACTATCATTATCAATATCATCGTGATAATGGTCAATTGGTCATACGATGATTTTTATTATTGTCATCGATGATAATAATGATAATCATGATAGTTATCATTATCATCAGTATCATATCATTACCACTACCATCATTGTCATTATCAATGTTGTTTTTGCTGATCGGTAATACTAATTATATTCAATTAGCTACTAGTTGAAAGGTGCCCCCCCCCCCCTCGGTCAAGCGGATAGCCAGTGTTCCGCTAAACTTTTTGTCTACCCAACTGTATTGAAGTTGCCATTTCAATAAGGATAGTCTAATAATTATAAATTAATATTAGTTATGTGTAAGAAAGATATATTTGTTAGGTTAAAGTATATTTGAGGATGATCAATGTAAAGGGTTTGTTACATTTAGGATCCCTTAGTTTTGTTTTTGATTTGGCGGTTCATGAAATCCGTTAAAATCCACCACGCAAGAATACGTTTGATTTGAAAATTTGAAGCAGTAAAAGGATCTAACATGGTTGAAAAATCATGTGTATGTAAGGAATGTAAAGTGGTTAAACGTTTGTATACCAAACATTAGGTAGATAAGTTGTATATCATATAAATAGAAGCTTGATAAGTTACACAGCAAAGACCAAGATCATGAGGACTTGTATTTCTGAAGTTGCTTTGTTTAATTTAAGTGTGAAATTACTTAAGTTATTTACACTATTGGAATTGTTATTATTCTTTGATATATTTACATGTTCGCAGATTATGTTTGAAATAGGACATCATGTAAATTTTGCATTCTTTGATTATTTAGGTTGTGTTGAAATACAGTTTTGTTCTCCGAGTTTAAACATGCATGCTTATCATAGATTATTGCTTGACAAGTCTCTGCATTTGTGTTGTAAAATTGTTTGTAAGATTATGAAATATTTGAGAGATTCGTGTATTTATTTCAGGTTGAACTGTATTAGCAATAAAGATTTTACAAGTGCATCACTTTACCGGTGAACCAGCCGACTATCAGACTTCAGTGAACAGACTATAGTGTGAACAATAAAGAGTATGTATGTATGAATATATGAATCAATTAATGTATGACTATATTATATGTGTGTGTGTGTGTATGTGTATGTGTGTGTGTATGTGTGTGTGTGTGTGGACTCGCCGCTGTCGTCAGCAGCGCCACATATATGTATTTTATAATATCTATATCATAGGTCCTTTCACCCTCACTTTCCAAAGGGCATATGAAAATAGATCACTCCCTACATAGTGTTACAGAAATGAAACAAAATAGCAAATAGCTTGAATATAAACGATCTAAAACATGGCGCCCCAATTACAATTTTAAATGCTGAACTTGAGTAGTATGATTTCGGGGAAAAAAAAGTTTATTATAACAATAACTAAACAATATTTTCAAGGTCAAAAGACTTTTCAGCTGGTTGAAAATTTGTGGTGCAGTGATGCATTAGTGCTTGCCACCGCCCTCAACTACCGAATGGGCTGTCCCTCTTAACCGTTCGTCCAGCCACTCGCTTGTTTGCGATGCACGACGCTACTGACCGCCATGGCTCGCTTAACGGTAGTTCTTTCGGTGACTTTGGAAGAGTAGGACCTTATTCGTCTCTGCCCTTAGCTCCTGACGGCGAAGGAATAAAGGATCTACCGAGACAAGGCCAAGGTAGGACCACGGATCTCTGGCTTTGTGACTGGAATGTTTACCGGGTGATATGCATACTATGGCGAGAATTTCGTCAATTTATTTTGAATTGACTTAAAGAACAATACACCTGTGATTTTCCGGCTCGGTACCAACCCCTGCATTCCTACAGAATTTTGGTGTCCAGTGGTGCGATTTGACTGGTTCTGGTTACAATTTGAACCAGACCCTGTACGCACTACAGGTTGTCTGGTTACTGTATTGGATCTCTCACGATGTTTTGATTACGTAAGTATTTATTGATTCTTGTAATGTTTTAATTTTATTTTTTTACGCGCTTTTCTTCTTTTCAATTGTAAGTTTTATTAAGACATTGTATTCAACTTTTTTTTTTATATAGGTTGTATTACTGTTTGATAGATTGATGGTGATTTACGTATTTTTGTGTTCTTTAATAATTGCCAGTGTTTTAAAGGTTAATTTATTTTATCTTTGTCATCGAACTTTGTTGACAGGACTAACGCGAGTCTGTTTTTCAGTTTGGTGATCATTGCTCCGTGTTCTGCCCAGTGTGATAACTCTGCGTGTCCCCGTGCCCTGTGCGTGCACTTAAGGCCGAGTTTTAAGGGATTCTGCAAGGATAAGTATGCTGGTGTGAATCTCGCATATATGGATGGTGAAGCTACAGTGGTAGTATTATTGTGCTCAGTGATCTTACGTGACCTTAAGACATTATTGTATTACTGTGATAACACTGTGTGCGTTGGTGTTCAGTGTGTTGCGTGAGTGTAATGTACCAGTGACAGAGCCCATACCTTGCCTGTGTTACAATCTGGGAAAATATACCATTTTCCGAATAGTGCCGTGTTACTAAGTACCACATATGGGTATTGATGGATTCTTCTCTGTAGTATCCACATATAGCCGACTTTACTCGCGATTCCGCCCCTATGCCCCACAATCTGGGTCCCGATAGTAGGGGAAGGGGTAACTTTTCCGAACAACGCCGCGTCGCTAAATACCACAAGTGGTATCGATGGATTCCTCTCAACCTGCACTATTCATATATAGTGAAAATAATGAGCGCTTGCACCCCTGGACCCCACAATCTGGGTCCCGATAGTAGGGAAGGGCATGAAGTAGATCAGGGAAATTACGGGGTAAAATATGAATTCCGGCCATATTTCGTATGCAAAATCTTAACCAATTACCTACCTAACTTTGCTTAGGTTTGAAGTTTGCTCTAGCCAAGAGTGGGGGGGCTTCGCCCCCCCTTTTTTTTAACGCAACAAACTGGAACTCCCACCGAAGTGGAAGGGGACAGTTAAGTTAGACGAAGAGTTGAGATGAAGAAAAACAGTCAGGAAAATGAAGGAAAGTCGTAGTTAAAGTGGTGGGAGGACGAAACTCCGTCTGACTTGTTAAGTTATTGAAGGGTCATGTCCACTCAAAACCTTCTGGGAGGCCTGCCAGGTCGGAAGGGAAAAGTCATGTTGATTGTGGTTCTTCTTCTGCTTGTTGACTTGAGGGTGATTAAGTTGAAGAGGGTTGGGAGGAAGGGGTCTGGAACTTGGGTTGGGGTTAAGGATAAGGATTCTTTATTATTTATTTAGTAAATTAAGTTAGTAAAAAAACAAAACAAGATTTTTTTTTTTTTTTTTTTTAAGTGTAAGAAAGCGGAAGTGGTGAAAGGAGCTGGAGAGATAGTAAAAAGAAACTTCAAGAGGAGATAAAGTGAGAATTAGAAAGTTAAGTACAGTGAAGAGAGTATTAGCTTTTTATTTAGGATTGGTCTTGAGGAGAAGGAAGTTGAAGTGAATAATGGATGTGTGTAAAGTGAAGAGGAAGTGATGAAGGGAGCTGGAGGGGTAGTGGAAATGAAATTTGCGAGGAGATAAAGTGATAGAAGGAAAGCTGAGAAAGGTGGAGAAAGGAGAAAAGAAGTTGTAAGACCAGGAGAAAGAAGTCAGAGAATAGCTTGCATGTGCGCCCTTAGTAGCTGAACAAAGCCCCGGGTCAACCCCTCGGGAGGCAGCCAGAAACCAGAACACCTAGCAGGCTATTTTTTAAGGATTTTTTTTTTACATTCTTCAGCTCTGCCCACGCTTCACATCGCCGACCTCGCACGTCACCTCTCACTGCTATGCATGATGTGCCGTGCTTGACGTTGAAGTGGAGCCCTGTGGGTTAGCTTGTAGTCTGGTTAAAAGGTGTTAAAAATCTTCATTCTTCATTCTTGAACTTGCAGGTCCTCTTGAAGTTTACTTCGTTCTTGTCTTGTCTTTTAGGTTCTCCTCTTCATGGTTGCGTCCTTACATCATCGGTCTCCTGTACCTGATGCCGTGAATATGGCCTCAACTTCTTCAATTTTTTAACGCACTTCGTGCTACCTATGATACACAGTTATTTCTGTAGATGCGCTTAGCTCGTTACTTACCTGTGAGGGGTGTTCTGTGTTGCCTGATGTAGCTGGGAGGAGGGAGCCTATGCCGGCGGGTACAAACATGCCGCGGCACGCAGGAAGTGGTGGAAACGAGTGTTCATGTCCTCGAATTTCATGAGAAACATACACCTGGACAAATATCCCACAAAATGTTTCTTCCTGCGGCCGCATAACGGCACCTTTCTTTTCGCCTCCTTCCACTTCCTCTCGATGGTATTGGTGTGAGCGAGAGTGTCGGGATCTACAAAGTTTTAAGTGTGATTGACGGTCAGGTGTCTGTATCCCTCGTGAGAGAGTTGTAGGCCTTCCAGCAATCGGAGATGATCGACCCCGGGGCGACCCGTTCTTTGATTACTACAAGGAGTCTCGCTGGTCCGATCCTCTCCCGGGACGAGGAAAAGATCGCGTGTCTCCCTGCAGATCCCGCCGAAGACCCACTGGCCTTCAATCACTCTTCCAAACGTTGTATTTGCGACGCCCGAACTTAATCATCTATTTCAATGATTTTTCCAGGGCCCAGTGAACCATTACCTCCCGGCAGAAACTGGACCAGCCTCAGCTCATGCCGCATGAGCTGAAATGTGAAACACTCCCGGACGAAGTAGTTCTCAAAGACCAACAAGGTTTCAATATCAAGATGTACCCTCTCGAAAAAGGAGCCCTTAAACAATGAGGCAGTCCAGCCACACCTCATTTTTTCTCCTGGCCTAGAAGCAGCGGCCGCAGTTCTTTTCACGATGGGCAAGACCGTGTTCATAGCAAATGTTCATCAAGCGGTCATTTTCGCCACATGCATCCCTAATAAAGTATAACTACCAGGAGCACCCCTCACACTGTGTCATGATTACCGGAACTGAGACTTCAATGCTATGCGAAGCCGGCAATCTCATTACTGCGCATGAGCGGCCTCCGGATAGGAAATTACGACCGATAATGACGTGAAAACTCAATAGAGGGCACTCTATAATTATACTGTAAACAATGGGGAATATTGCGCCATCTATCGAGAGAACATAACAGCTCATACAGGTAATTAGTTCATTTGGAGTTTCCAGTCCACAGCTTGTCGCTAGCCAGAAATACGTAAACACAGCCATGTTTGAATTTCAGGGCGAGAATGTTGGTTTTCTGGGTATTTTGTACAAAGTATGTTGCACCAAGTGCCCTAAAAAAAAGGGGGGGGGCCTTGTGGCTAGGGCTTGATTCAAAACTAGGCAAAGTTAGGGAGGTAATTGGTTTAAGATTTTGCATACGAAATATGCCTCGAATTACACGAGGTAGCATGAAGTGCCTTAAAAAAAAAGGGGGGGGGGGGCAGATTGTGGGGTACAGGGATGGAATCGTCCATTATATCCACTATATATGAAAAGGAGAGGAGTCCATCGATACCACTTGTGGTATTTAGTATTGCGACGTTATTTGGGAAAATTACCGTCAACTGCAGCATTGATAGAGCCTGTCATATGGTACATAAGTCTCTAAACTCAAAAAACACAGAAAATAAAATTCAAAAACGGATTTAGTTTCACAATGAGTGACTGAAAGAGTGGAAAAAGTCAAATAAGTGTGAAGTTGCCTCGCTCTGAAATGAAACCCATCCTGGAGATAGGGCTAGCGAAACTATCCTTCCACAATGGGTTAAAAAAGGGGGACCCAGATTGTGGGGTAAAGGGGTGGAATTGCACATAATATCCACTATAAATGTATAGTCGAAGTTGAGAGAAATCCATCGATAGTACTTTGGTGGTATTTAATGCGATGTTATTCAGTAAATTTACCATCTGCAAGAACCATTGTGTGATGACTTGTGAACGCCAATCCAAGAGGGTGAAACCGCACATTAGGCGGTCATTACGCCTAATGTCTCCGAAAAAGGGCCAGCTAGGGGGCCCTAGTGCCAGCAGAGACCCATAGCCATCTCACCAGCCTCTAATAACTGGTGTCGTGGCAGGAGGCTGGCATTGCTCTTAGGGAGCCAGCAGGTGGAAGTCGGGAGGACCTGCCCCAAATCCAACAGCAGCACGATGTCGCCCTTCAGAAGATCGACACCCTGTCACGCAAGGTCACACTACTACAAGGCGAGAATGCCGAGATCCGTGGTCGAGCTGCAATGCAAACTTCATCAGCTACTGGGCTGATGCAACGGTCACTTTACAACCCGCCTTTAGAAACGTGCCAACTTCAGCCCAACTAGAGGTTGATTTGCCCTTACCTAGTTGAGTTGCTCCAGCTACCAGATTTTCAACCCAACCTTATGTGGCTCACCACTTCCCACGGCCACCAGCCCCTCCCCACATGCTTTTTGTACCTCTGGAGCCTCCTCAGGCTTGCCTATGGAGCAACTCCCTTGGTTCTTGCACCCATTACTTCAGGAATCGGGAAGTGCCAGTCTTCAAGGGGTAAACGCCAGCATCTAGGCCCTTTCAACGTTATTAAAACATCGAGGCACGGGTCTGCCATAGAGAACCTCACCCGCCCAAGCACTGATAAGGCTAGGATTCGTGTGGCAAGGGGAAGACCTCGTGGCCAGAATCGATGTACTTGATAGTCGCTCAGGGCAAGTACGATTCATGGCTCTTTATAGCAGAGCTGCATGCTAGAATAATGGATCGGCCAAAGATTGCCCTCACCGGTGGCACCCGGCTTTAGCATTTTCGTAAAATGCCCTTAGCCTTTCAACAGCCCCCATCACCTTCCAAATTGTTTTGTCTTCTGTGTGCCAGGCTATTACACATGGTCTTACTTGGACGATGTGGTAGTGGCCTCCTACTTTTGAGCCACATGGAACACCTAGGTCAGACCCTCCAGCTCTTGCATGGTGCTGACCTCAAACTTAACCTCAGTAAGTGCATTTGCCCAACCAAAAATTGATCTTGGATTTGTGGTCTCTGAAAATGGAGTGGCACAGAATACTAAGGTAGAAGCCATTAAAGAGATGAACAGACCCAGAACTGTAAGAGTAAGATTTTTGGCAGCCTGTTTTATTTCTCTCTCCCTATCTCCCTCTCCCCTCTCCCCTCTCCAAAAAAGTACACAGAAACATTTGCCAGAAGAGTGATACCACTGACTAGTTCGACCAGAAAGCGCACTTCTTTCCTGTGGGCTCCAGAGCACGAAGATTCGTTTCAGGCCCTTAAGAATGTTCTCATTTCTGCACCTGTCCTAAAACTTCCAGATTTTACCCTTCCCTTTGAAATGTATACCGATGCCTCAGACATATGTGGGGTCTGTGTTGATACAGCGCGATACGGATGTTAAGCCCTATGGAGTTGGCTACTGGTCTAGGAAACAGAAGGATGCAGAAACCCGTTCCCCAAAAATTCTTAACACTGCTATCCATCGCTCAGTGAGTGACTAACCCCTTCACCTACTCACAGGAAAGATAGCATTTTCTTCCTCCAGGACGCAGATTCTGACCAACTTGCCGATCATCTAGCGACAGCCCGGAGACTAGCATTCCAAGCTGTAGTGAAATCACGGCAATCCAGTTGCAGTTCATACTTTCAGCCCCAGGTTAGTGATCTGGTCCTGAATTTCACTCCAGGTGGATCCCTACAGGACAGATGGGAGGGGCCCCACAGGGTTAACAAGCAATTAGGCCCAGAGGAGTGGCAAATAAGAGCCGCAACCTCCCTTTGGTTTACTGAAAGCCCATCTAAGTCGTCTGAAACAATACCTTCCGTCAGGAGAAATGGACTATGCTGATCAAGGAGATGGTCTCGAACGCCCCTCAGATGGAGAACAACTGGACAGTGAAGCCCCCCCGATGGCGAGGTAGGTCTAGATCCTGATCCTGTCCTATACCACTCATATACTTTGCATTTTGTCCCTCTGATGTCAGTCTGTGCATTTCAGGTCAATGTTTGGATGTAATTTGTTGAGTACTAGGTTAGGTTAAAGGAGTGATTTTTTTTGTCTTGTTTGGATGAGTTCCCTCAGGCTCGTTATGTATGACTTTTTCTTTATTCTTAATTTGTGTATTTCTAGCCTATTTTTGTATTCAGTTTCACTATTGGTCCTCAGTAAATTCATATTGTGTTGTCTGGTCTTTTACATTTGTACTTTTGTAACTATCCACAGTATATTTATCATTTGGTTTATGCTGTTGCACAATGAGATTATCCAGTTCATTACCCCCTCGCCTGCAATATTTATCCTTCTCTTTCACAGTTCTGGTGTAAAACTTGGGCCAGCTAGGTTCATGCATCTACCTACCAAAAAAGAGATCCGCTGTGGTCTCTTTCTGGAGGATTATCTTCCCAACCCATCGCCCTCAGCTACCGGACAGCCCGCTGCCCCTCTTGACCGTTCGTCCAGCCACTCGCTTGTTTGCGATGCACGGCGTCACTGACCGCCGTGGCGTGCTGTGAACGGTAGCTCTGTTACTTTCGCGGGGGCAGGAGTTGGTCTCTCTCAGCTCCTGACGGCGAAGGAGTAAAGGATCTGCCTGGACAAGGCCACGGATGGACCACGGATCTGTCGCTGTGTGGGTTGACAAGTTTACTGGGTGATATACATACTATGGAGAGATTATCGCATATCATTTTTTTATCTATTTAAAGAAGCCAGTGATTACCGTGTATTTATTTATTTATTTTATTTATTTATTTATTTATTAGTTTTAATCATTTCCTGACTTGCTGCCACCCTCTGCATTCCTACAGTGTAGGGGGGACATGGATTAGTCAGTACAGGGGGCTGGCTAAAAGGTTAAGAATCACTGCTTTGGAGGCTCTTGGTAATCGACCTTCCTGGTTGCAGACTATAAACATGTGAGGCAAATCAACTTCCATTGGGTGTACCATTTTTTTCTTTCGGGTTGTAAAATAATCTGTCGAAATTAATAATGTAAATCATTTGAAAGGATAACTTGTATTGATTTGCCTGGAATATCATTAATGATCTTATAAAAGTGTTATAAATTTTCACACATGATATTCTTCACTTATTGGATCTTAACGACTTGACAGTAAGTGTGCGCTTAGGGTATGCATATAGCCTTAATCCGGCCCTGAATGTTTATATGCATTGCATCTGTCAACGGTGCTGGCCTTGACTAATTTGACGCCCATGGCAAAATTTACCAAATCTTGCGTTTTTTGCTACATATTTCTGTGAAATTCAACGAATCATTTGCGTATAGATATTAGTATGTAAAAATACATATCAGTGGAAACGTTTTATTGTAGATAATGTCAAATTGACCGGCATCTCTGGCTGATGGCCGCAGACGGACGGAAAAGAAACCCGCCTCCAGGGCACGAGTCAGACAAGCTCTGGGTGTGCGCGGAATCCCAATAAACAGATAGCCTGTAACCCATCTCCAGAGTTTGTGATAACTTCACTCAGTCCTCCCGGTCGTTTTTTCTGACGAGGAGGCCTTCATTTGGACCGCGGGTGAGAGAGCCCCTTTTTGGCCACTCCGCCTAGCCGTTGGGTTTAGCTTTTATATGTTGATATTGTATATTATATATCGGGGAGCGAAGGTTCGAGAAGCTTGTGTTGAGGGGTGTCTAGTTAATTGTGGTTTTGCCAATATATTCCTCAACCTGATCTTGAATACAATACTAAGCGAATAACAAGGGTGATGCAAGGCTTCGACCATTACACGCGGAAACGTTTAGAAATTTCACCAATATACAATATGTTTAATAGTTGCATCAGTCTAAACAGTAACAACAGTTGCAGAAACACCACCCACACACAAGAAGTTTATTAGAAGATTGAACTTCTTATAAACACGGTAGTGTTTAGACACCGATTAACATATCTTGTTTTCGGTCCTTGTATTTGTGTTGTAGTTCGGCAAACAATATAATCTGTGAGGTAATTATCTACAATAAGGCATATCAAAATAACATTCATATTCAGAGGCAATATGCTTTTGCGATTAAGTGTAGAAAGTGTAATAAGCATTATTAATAACTAGAGTAATATTAATAACATAAGCATTCCTATTATGTTACATTTACGCTAATGACAGATTCTCAACAGATGACAGTTACTCAACAGTTTTGAAAATGTTTGAACCAGGTTATTTTTTACAGCATTCTTGCTAATCTGCAATTACTATAAAAATAATTCTAAGGGGAGGATGCACTAAATTACTTTTCATAAAGTAATGTATCTCCCTTCCATTCATAAATTTAAATCCTCTTCATGAGCATCTTCTAACATAGCATATCTTGAATTCAAAAATACTATCTAGACGTAGTAGATAATGTTTGCTAATCTGATGGCCACCTACCATGCGTTATAGTGGCTTGCGAACTGGTATTTCTGATGTGTGCACGCTTGTTTAACAATCTTATCTCTCTAAAATAGATGCTGGTGGTTTTCTATTTCATGTCATAATTATGTTTTGTGTGACTATTTGGCGTTGATGACTAGTTAGTGTTTTGTTTTTGATTCGTGTTGAAACCATAATTTATTAATCTGAAGATATTATTATTACACTAATTAACATGTTACCTAAATAATTAATAGACATATTTCTGCAATTTGCCATACTGTCATTTAGTACATAAAATAATTTACATGCACTCCTTTTCTTATCAATTATCAGACCATGTATGAACAGATGTGTAATAATATTTTCAGTATTGAAACCCATGATTATGAATACTGAAGTACTAGCCTTGGTTAATGAAATCTAGTGTAACTGTACCTATTATACTTTGAGAAAATTGATTTTTTTTTTGGGGGGGTGAAAACTTGATTTCCATCAACACGAAAAATGTTGTGATTTAATACTGTATAATACCAATAACTTTGTAGATTTCAAAACTGCATTACACATTATTTATTGAAAAAATAATATTCACTTCGTGTATGAGACTGAAGACGCAATTCCTACACTGCTAAAGATGATGCAATTGTACAAAGAATGTATAAATTTTGACAATAAAAGCTAATAATAAAAAATCTGTATTTATTACCATCTCTGTATTACTGTTGCTTTTCATATAATACCTTTTTCTTTTTACATTCGTCATTTTATTAAGCTCCTCATAAAAGCTTGATTCATTTTCGTTATCTTAATTTCATGTCCACTAAGTTACTATCAATGAAGCGGTTTCCTGAAGTTTGTCAGTTACCAAGGACGGGTTCTTATTTAACAATAGAGCAGATTTTCCTTCCAAAGGCTAATGTCATGTAAAATGTTTATAAAATCCACTATGTACTATAGCTTTCGTTATTTTTTGGTCTGTTTATGTGTATAAGCATATTAGTGTAATACATTCTACATCAAATTTATGGAGAAATGGAACAAAAAACACTGGTTGCTGGTATATGTTGCATTAAGTTAAAGTTATCAAATTATTCAGTTGAATAATAATTTCTAGTGTAATTCTTTACTCCATTTAACAGGATTTATCTTCATTGATTTCTTGTGACCCTTCAGATAAGCATTAGCAGTTTTTACCTGCTCAGTATATTGATATATAATGTATCTATTTAATCTAAGGTTCAAAAAAGTATTAGAGTAGTTTTTGTCAATATATAATTCAATATTTCCCTTATTAATTAGCATGAAATAATGGAAATGTGTCTGATAACCTATTTTAATTCATAAAAATTACAGCATATAATTTCAGTTCTCCAGAAAAAATGCAAACATTCTAGTTGCAATTGCATACAAGCAAAATCAAATTTTGAAAATATATAATCACAAATGATTGAGATACTGAGAGAATATATATAGAAAAAGGAATCTTAATGAGAGACTGAATTTATACATGTGAAGTATCCCATTTACTAAAAAATTACATTTGAGATCACCAATTATATTTTTTCTGATTTTCATTATTTATGAAAATCTTCACTAGCACAAATATTAGTTCATCTAAAAAAAATTTAACTTTGGCAATGAATAAAAATGTGATAGTTGACTAAAAAGGAATGCATTGTAAAAGTAAAAGGAGTCCTTACTAAATTTCTTAACTATTTTTTGTCACACAACTCTTCTACTTACAAAGGTGAATGAAATTGAAGTTCTATATTAATATTTAATATTTTTGTACAAAGATGCGTACTAGGTGAGAGACGTTGCAGTATAACACACTAGAACAGTAGATCTTGATGCCATGTCATGCTGGTTGGTTGAGCTCGTGACACAGTCCTACCAGATAGTCTTACTGCAAATGGCACTTTAAAAAAAAATACTTAAGCATACGATACAATGAGGGAACTCCATGATATATCACCAACAACTATGTTGATGGTTATATGACGAACAACAGCCATGTTGAGGTCCGGCCATGAGGTAACCAAGTAGAAGGAACTCATGAGAACCAGCAACCAAGTCTGTTTAGGATTATGGAGTCTACAGAGCCCCCAAATGGCCATCTCACATATTGGTAATGGACAATACAGTATTTTCAAAAAAATTTCACATTAAATAATTGTGTAAAAAAGACATAAAAACAGTGAAGCATCCATTTCAGAGCCAGAGATTTAGAGTACGGACTAGGGGCAATACAAGAACCTCCCACGTCACCCTTGAGCCAGCCAGCAGCACTGCTGGGGTCCGTCAGTTCTCTCTCGACCTTACGCTACAATGTCTCCAGAACAAAATGCGAGAGAGGCGGTGAGGAGAGATGCAAGGCTGGCCTGCAATGAACACTTCACCAATCGGCTCACTGGTCAGACGGATGCCACCCACCACGGTTCTGGGTTAAAAAGTTTTCACACTTTCCTTTCAGTTTCAGCATTAGTCTCTTTGAAACCTCTTTTCACTCATTTGGTCAAGTTTTTCACCTAAAACACTAGTTGTCTTTGTCACAATGTTACACCACAACACAAACACTGACTCACTCCTTCGCCACGATTCCCGGCTGGGTACCTGAGTGGGGTGGCTGTGGGGGCAACATGCCTGTCTGACCTGGTCTATCACAATGGCTCTTGGCCACACTAACACACACTGACATAAACGTACATCTAAGAGTCCCGCATATGCACTTGACTGCGTCTACCTGCAGTACGGTTGCACAGGCCAGTGGTTACGGCCGTCTAAATGAAATTGCCTACACTGGTTCAAAACCTGCTAATATTCCATAAGGAAACAAATTGGAGCATAAAATTATGCTGATAAACTAAACATGCCTCATGGCACAGGTTATTTCTTATAAAACATCTTCAAAACAGGATGTTTTGATTATCAAACAACTGATGCTGTAGACGCTTTATCCCACTTCGTCCGCCGTCGCTCTAACTTGCTACAGAGCGACTCCCTCGGCGCAGGCTTTCAGAGGTGCGGAGGAGGGGGGGGCCTGGTGGCTAGCTGTGGAGGGGCTGCAGGTATTGGGCCAGCTGCCTCCGACTATCACCTGCGGTCGTGGTACAAAAGGTACTGCGTGATAGAGAGTGGAAGATTGAGCTCCTCGATTCGCGAGAGGCGCTGTTTTCCAACCGCCTGCCGTATCACACGCCGACACAAGTCCATCAGTGGCAGGGGTTCCGCTGAAAAATAATAGCTATTGTTAGAACATACCTTTGTAAAACACACAAACATTATTCTCTCAGCATTTAATCGTCAAGATGAGATTAATTAAAAAAAACTAGTTTCAAGAGGTACAGCTTGCAGATTATACAAATATCCAAATTTTCACTGATTCAACAATCCAAAATACAACAGATCAGCAAACCAATCCAAGTGACTTTATCATCAGATCAAAAGATAACATTTCCACACGTAAAGGGTAGAGGACAAGAGCAACTTACGATCTAGGCCGCCTATGTATCTAATCGTGATCTCGCAGTGACCCCACACTGCCGAGACAATAGGATACAGCTTCTTGCCTTTCAACCCTCGGAACGCTACCCCCAAGTACTGGCCTTCCACAACAAATGCCAAAGTGCCTTCGTCCATGTCAAGAACAACTGTCAGGAAGAAAGAATCAATTTAAAAACATGTCAAAGAATGATTTTGCATCTAAACTTGGGAGAGTTATTTAACATTTTGAGAGAGAAAACAATATATATATCATTCCATATTTTTCAAGAATTAAGTTGATAAAAATATCATTCATTTATCTAAATATATATATATATATTAATAAAATATGTTAAAGAAATACACGTGCTTACCATAAAATTTATCTGGTACGACAAAAGTCTCGTCATTGTTTAATAGAGAAGGATATGTAATGCCTGAGTTGCCCTGCTTAGCATTGTGGTACAACTTATTTCGTCCTAAATCCCAGCCCCATGACTGGTCGTTGCTGCCCACCAAACTCTGTTGGTAAAAAGGAATAGTGTTAAAACTCATGTCGGTAATAAGGAATTTTGTTAACAAAGCTCATGTTAGTACAAAGGAGTTTTGTAACCAAATCTTACAAAAAAAAATCAATACCTTTATCAAAGCTCACACTCTCTCTCCCTCTCTATCTACTGTGAACCATAGCCACAAAAATCAGGTATTTGAAAAGCAAATCTAAAATATAGACCTGATTTTACTAAAACCCTTCCCAAGCAGTGGGTCTTCACCAAAAATCAGAGTTTGCCAACATACCTGGTAGCCTTGAGAATGTAAAGGAGCTTCTGCTGTTGCTACTCCGACTACTGCGTGAGTCCCACGTTGCCGGGTGGACCAGTTGATCTCCCACACATGAAGGCCCCTCGTGTATCCTACCCGCCCTCGAATGCAGTCTGTACTCTGGGCTACTGGATGCCGGTGGAACGTCATCTTGTCGTCCTCCTGGAAGGTAGAGCGGCTATTAAAAACCTCGTTCTTTTTTCATTTCCACGCGAGAAATAACATGATAGATATCAATCATGTTGGGCAAAATCACATATACACAACAAAATATCATTCTCATACTACATGAAAGCAACACACACACAAGTATATCTATGTATATGTATATCGATGTATGTATGTATATATATATATATATATATATATATATATATATATATATATATATATATATATATATATATATACATACACACACACACACACACACTACCCTCAACGCAAGAAAGCAGAGGGAAACCCCAACCGGAGAAGTAGCACCAACCTTGACGAAGATGTTGAGCGACCTATCATCGGCATTCCACGCGTGCTTGAGAGACGTGTCTCGAGGGACGGGAGGCATGTCGAGGAGGAGGTCCAGCCGTTTGGGCCTGGTGTAGTCGGGGGACATGGCTAGCTCCCGGGTCAGGCGAGGTTGTAGAGACCCGCCCTCTCCCCGACCCACTGACTTCATACCACCTGAGGAACAAGGAAACTGCACGTTAGTTTAGTCATGATAAAGATGATGGGAAGATGCGATTACATTATCTGCTTTTAGGCATTTTTGTGTGTGTGCAATTCCTCTTGAAAGATATGTATCATAATGCTACCCGTCACGCGAGGTGAGGCAATGCAACGAAACCTGTCCTTGCATCTGTTATTCGCAACCATTTTTGCGAGACACCATAAATCATCTGGCCATTTCACCCGACCTTCAAAAACGGCGAACAATGGCTTTGAATCACATGGAATCAGCTCTCTGTATTTACATTCACGATTCAAGGTTTTAAGGGCGAGACTCGAATAGGGAAAATATGTAGATAATGATCCCTAGGCTCCGTTAACGTGAGATTTCCTGAGAACCTGGCTACCCTAATAAGGAAATGTCAAAAACATGTGCAAGCATATTAGCCACGACAGAGAGTTTCTGACGCATTCGTCATTTCTCAGAATATGGCTCACAATCTACACTACGCAGAATGAGATGTCCAGAAGTACAGGAATGGCGAGTTGGGGTGGAGGTGGAGGGAGAGGACGAGGGACGGGAGGGAGGAGGGGTGGGAGTGGGGGTGGGGGGGGCATGTAACAGTCAAGGCCAGGGTCGCGATGTGCTTCTAGCCTCACCACGATGAACCAGCCCCAACATGACGCACGTAAACATCACTCACACGCTGAACCCATCCACGGGAACGTTCCACTCAACATTCCACTCCCAAAAAGTGTGGTTGCAATCTCGCCTTGATAACAAAGAGCCAGCGCACATCGGGTTCGGCCGCGATACAAAGGGAAATGCTCCGTGCGCGCTCGAAGGAAGATGATAGGGTTACCCAGCGGACGGCCTAGAGCGGCAGGCAGGCAGGTAGAACGGGTCCCGGATACGGCAGACGTCATTCAGAACAAAATAGACAGTACTCAGCCACACCGTTCACAATGGACAACGTGAACACTCGCATCGATAAAAGCTACAGCCACCACCATACAGGCCAGAGGAGAGAGAGAGAGAGAGAGAGCACATGGACGCCTCGGTGGAAAACGAAAGGCTCGGCCAAAGCGAAAACAGTCCAGCTCTCCGGGTGAAAAGAACCTGCCGCCACTACCGAGCGCATCGCTTCTTTGTCTCGCCGATTCCCACACTCTTAATTACGGGGGAAGCATCTCCGACGCTCTCATTAACATCGCCGAACCAACGTGATTTGTCGCAGCTCCCTTATCCCTATCCCCTCCCTCCCTCCCTCTCTCCCTCCTCCTCCTGCAGGAAGATCTGTAAGTGGTGTAAGTTACATTGCAAGTGATACAGGAGGAGCATGTGTGTGTGTGACGACGGATATCCCCTTTCCTACACCCGCCGGAAACCTTACGTGAGGAACACCCGCCCCACCCAGGCTGCCGCTCGCCGGAAACCCACGCCGGAAACCTAAACTACCATTACACGCCCAAAGGTATTTCTCCCGCCAACATCCAGCCAAGACCTACCATTCTCCGACATCACGAGACTTATCAACCCTATCATAGAAAAAAGGAAGCTGATCTCTAACTATAACGACAAACATCCACTGGTGTTTGTCCGACCCAAAAGGTTGCATACTCAGCCGAGTGTGGAAGCGAACGATGACGTCAGTCCAATCAGCTGACTGTGGCCCAGCTGGGTGATGGGGGAGGAGGGCTGGGAGGCCGGGGAGGGGAGGGGAGGGGAGCGGCCTGACCATAGGAGCGAGAGGGCACGACACACTCTTCCTCCATTCTCTGGCTTCCTTGTCGCCCTCTAACGACCCTCATTAATCGAACTTCCAATCGATATGCTAAAATTGGGATCCCGCGTGTGAAAAACAAACCCACGAGGCTACAAATCCGCCCAGCTGCCCCCAGAATCAACATCCATCCGCTATCGCCCCATCTGCTCCCCGTTGACACAACACTCCAGAGATAGCAGGCCGTGTCAAGGACCTGTACTAACGAAGGCGATGGCGCCTTTGCCACCACGAAATTTAGCCGCTAAATCTATCCCCAAAAAAATAACCTTGAACGCGACAGAAAAAAAAAGCTGAAGGCCATGTGAACAGCGCAGGTAATGACACCCTAACCAGCAACAGCAAGTTACCCAGAAAGCTAATCCCTCTCTGCTCCGAACAGAATAAATCATAGATCGAAATACGTGCAGGAAACACCCGAACTGACTACACTGAAAGCAAGGTAGGTTCGTAGACGGGCGGCTGGGGTGCGGGCGGAGAAGTGGTCACGATCACAACCCCCTGACCCACCACGTTACTACACCAACTGCACCTACACCCGCGCTACATCCCATTCTACACCAGCAAACCTCACGCTACAATCAATAACCAGAGAGCCCCCTGTGGAAACTACGCTCAGCCGACGAGGAATGCATGTCGGGGACTACACATCACGCGCCGACCGACTGAGAAGCAGTAGCGCAGAGTAATTACAAAGAAGTTGAACTTGACGTTTCGCAAAGGGGAGGGAGGGAGGGAGGGGGGGTAGGAGTGCTAGATTTACCACTGATTGGGGGAGCGCATATCAGCCGTGGTGAGAACTCCGCTCGAGCCCATCGTCCAGGAACACACAAACGAATGAATGAACACGCCGATGACAGAAGCAAAGCAGGCAGGCAGCAGGTGTGTGAGGGCAGCAGGAGCGTGGTAACAAAGGCTGACCTTCAAAGTGAGGACTGCGCTGCCTGCCTGCCTCCATCCCTCCCTCCCTCCCTCACCCCTCCCCCACTACCGGTGGCGTGTGTCGGTACAACACTGCACATGTACACGCACCCACTGCCTCGCCTCGGCGTCCGTACACCGCAGCGAAGGCCTGGCCTCTTACCGTAATAGATGTGGTAGGCATGATGGTCGTAGTGGGGCTGGGGCGCCACGAGGTCACCGCCCGCCATCATGTCCTCGCCGTACTCCTCTTCGTCGGTGGAGGAGTCGTCGGACTCGTCGTCCGGGAGCGACGCGAACGAGACCAAGGACGAGGTCCTGGAGGGCCACGTAGGGGCGCTCGTGTCCTCGAGCTCCGCGTTGGTGTTGAGTGACGAAATGGAGGGCCACCTGGCGGTGCCTACGCTCTCGGGCGTCGCGGGAGCCGAGGCGCTGACTGCAGGAGGCACAGCTGGCCGCGACGAGGCCTGCGTGCCCGCCTGGGGCAGGGGCAGCCGCGCGAGGGCCGCTAGGAGAGCAGCATCAGCGGGACTCAGCACAGGAGGAACATTCGGGCTCTGGCGCTGGGAGTTGGGGTGAGCGGAAAGCAGGGCGGCCAGGTGGTGCAGGCGCGCGGGCAGGTCGGGGTGCGCCGCCGACAGGTCGCCGAGGGCCGCCAGGGGCCTGACGAGGGCGGGGTGATGCTCGTTGGGCGTCGGGAAGAAGCCCTCCCGAGAGAGGGAGCGAGCGATCCTCTGATGTGACCACACGTGGCGCGCCAGAGCCCCGCCGCCCCCGATGGGCTCCGTTCCGCTGTGTCGCCTGCGCCCGTGCTGAGCTCCGCCTCCCTCAGCACTGCTGGAGCTGTACTCGTCCCCCTGCGGCCGAGCCTCGCTCTTGTCTGCTGCTGAGCCGTCCTCGAGCTCCCCCGCACTGCTCTCGGCCCTTTGGTCTTGGTGGTAGAGCTTCGTGTAAATATCCGGGTGGGAATTATTCGTGCACGAGTGGTTGTTGAGGAGCGCGCTGGCGGCGGCGGACGGGTGTGCGGCAGCGGTGCGCTCGCCACGGCGCTGCCTGCTGAACTGAGCCACTCGGCCGCTGGGACTCGCACGCCCGCACCCGCTGCTGCTGCCGCCGCCGCAGCCGCAACCACTACCTCCACTACACTCGCTAACACTGCACCCTTCCCGCCCACACTCCGCCGTGGAGTTGGCCATCATCTCCTCTGTGACACAGCACGGTCAAAGGTCACGACAAAACGACCGATGTCAAAAGCACAGTTTAGAAAAAAACAAAAAAACAAACACTCTTTCAAATGAAACGTTCTCTTCACACTCAAAAGTTCCAAGACGAGGCTTGTCTCCCCACACCAAAACAAAAACACTTGTCACAACAATAACAGTACAGCGATCGTGGCTCGTAAAACTGAACGCGGTAAGCGAGAGATCGAGCGAGCGAACGAACGAATGAAGGGGCCAGCAAGCACACGACCACACTGCGGCTCGGCACACCAGAACTGAGTGGGATGCCCAGGTGGCACGTGGCTATATTGCCCCCGAGGCGACGCGGGAGCCACCATGCCAACATCCGCGCCGGGGGGGAGCGGGGAGCAGGAGGGGAAGGGGGGAGAGGGAGGGAAACAGGGAGAGGAGGGGGGAGGGGAGGGGAGGGAAACAGGGAGAGGAGAAAGGGGGTGAGGGGGAGGAGTAAAGGTACTAGAAAAGGCTGACTCACACGGAGGAGGAGAATGAGGGGGGGGGGGGGGGGAGAAAAGGGGAGAGAGAGAGGGAGAAAGAGAGAATACCTATGACGTCACCACACAACACGCGAGTAAGGCAAAATCCGATGGACATTGAAAGAACTCAACATTGGCACAGAGCCCAAGTTTTTGTACCTGTCGGAATTATTAGTTATGCAACCGTGGCGAGAGAGAGAGAGAGAGAGACTCAGCCGACAGGTAAATCATTCACTGCAACATTTGCAACACAAAACACCCGTCTGTGTAATCAGTACCAGTTCACTCATTAGCATGAGCGTAATAAGCATTTTACGAATGTCGCAGACCAATTGGCGTTCACCCAGTTTTGTGAAATTCTTAACAAAATAAAATTGCCACGCGTATGATTTATAATCTGCATTAGTTATCGTAATAAAGCCAAATAAGAAGGGCTACATTATAGATTGATGGAACTTGCGAAAATGGACAATAACATTAATAGTAATAATATAGAAAACTACTACTAATAATGGTGATGATTATAATAATGATGATAATTACTACTAATAACTAATATTACTAACAGCAACAACAATAATACTCAATTATAATATAATTCATAATAAAAAAATAATAATGATAGTAATAAAAATAATGATAATAATAAAAATATTGATAATAAAAATAATGATAATAATAATAATGATGATAATAAAAATAATGATAATAAAAACAATGATAATAATAAAAATAATGATAATAATAAAAATAATGATAATAATAAAAATAATGATAATAAAAATAATGATAATATTAACTGATAACAATTAATAATAACATAATAGGAACAATATGCTAACCAAAATGTGTTGTTTACGGCAAAGTTTTAAAAAATCAATACAAGATATGGAGGACATACAGACGTGTCTAATAATCCCTACAGACAAATATAAACACAAGGATATAGATCATTAATATCCCTCAAACTGGAACTAGCGCATCGAATCCACGTGGTCGCCGCCATGACGAGAGCGGAGCCGAAGGAAACGTTTCTTAGATAAAGGAGTGAGTTGGAAGTGTGACGTCATGACTTGCCTTGCTGGTATGACGGCATGGGAAGTCCTTCCTCGCTCAGCCCCCCTCCCTCCCCCCCTTTCGCTTTCTCCATGATCCTGTCTGTCTCTGGCCTTGTTGTTGCTTCGGATTTTCTGAATCGGAAGGAAAATTCGAATAGGCCTAGAAGTTTTAGTTCGTAAGAGAGAAAAAGAAATCCAGATTTTTTTTATTCTTCTAGACCTACTACTTCTATATAAAAAAAAAATGGAAAAAATAGACCTAGTCTTCTCTGTTCATAATAGAGAACAATTAAACTCGTTGTCTTCATAAGTTTTCGAGACAAAATAGACATCGGAACTTTCCAAAAGCCGTTAAACATGTGACCAACGCAAGGCGCAACGTCAAACCGGATGAACTCATTGCACAAACATACAAACGAGAGAAAAAAATAAAATAAAAGAATAAAATAAAATAAACAAAAAGAGAAAGAATGTAT
>NW_028234419.1:23129442-23171942 GCF_977035675.1 Penaeus japonicus
ATATATATATATATATATATAATATGTATGTGTGTGTGTGTTATATATGTGTGTGTATATATGTGTATATATATACGCGCGCGCGCGCTTACATATACATGCACACACGTATACATAAATTCCACCGTTTGTGCGTCCACCTGTCTTCCCTCCTTCATCCCATCTTGATCCCATACACGTTTACTCTCCTTTCCCCATCATCCGTGTCGCCCGATGTTGTCATGTCATTTCTTCACGGCGATTTGGCAACGCGTCGCTCGTCGTCACAACGGTTGCGATAGTTCAGGCCCAAACTTGCAACAGGAAAAACACGATCGAGTGTTTATCAAGATCGTGCAATACAGCTGACATCAACCAAAATATCACATTTGTTTATTTGCTCGTAAGCGGATTAAAAAAAACAAACATACAAAAACAATAAAAAAACGCGGTCGCACACAAGTACAAGCACAAACACACCTATGAAAATCATCGCTATTGTAAAACTGTGGAGGTCGTCTCACCAGCAAGCAATGCCCCTCCCCCCCAACACCTCTCCCCTCATCCCAAAGCAAGCAATAACCCCCCCTTCACCCTTCACCCTCACCCACAATAACCCCCAATCTTTTTTAAACCACACCAGACTCTTAAAATGGGAGATTGTGCAATACGCGTGCGCTCATCTCCAGAGCAAGCAAGCAAAAGCGAAGGTAAGAAAGCAAGCAAGAGAGCATACATGAGTTGGCGTGTCCTAGACCTGCTGAACGCTGGTCAATTCCGATCGGCACTCAGAAGCCAGAGGGGGGGGGGTTAGGGGGAAGGGGAAGGGGTGGTGGTGGTGCAGGGGGAGATGGATTTTCTTTCTTTAATTTCCTCTTCCCTCTTCCTCTCTTCTTCTCTCTTTCTCCCTCTTCCTCCCACACATGAATATACACACCTTTACATACACAAGCAAACACATTGTCTACTACCACGCCACGCCACGCCACAGGCCACCACACCTCTCACGCTCTCAACACGTGTGGGAAATGCCGTGGCGCGAAATGAAAAGACAACAGCGCTGATGTATTATCGCGAGCGCAGACCGGAACCACGAATGGGGGTGATGATGATAATGATAGCCGGCATCATGCAACTCTAATTCTCATTCTGTGATCAGTGTGCTTGCGATCTCTCTCTCTCTCTCTCTAATACAAAGGTCAGCATAGCGCGCGTGTGCCCGTGTGTGTGTGTGTGTGTGTGTGTGTGTGTGTGTGTGTGTGTGTGTGTGTGTGTGTGTGTGTGTGTGTGTGTGTGTGTGTGTGTGTGTGTGTGTGTGTGTGTGTGTGTGTGTTTATTGTGTGTGTGTGTGTGTGTGTGTGTGTGTGTGTGTGTGTGTGTGTGTGTGTGTGTGTGTGTGTGTGTGTGAGTGTGAGTCTGTGTGTGTGTGCGAGTCTGTGCGTGTGTGTGTCGGTACGGATAGACAAGACCTTGAAACAGGCGCTTGCAAGGATTACAAGCTGCGCCGTGACCTTGTGTTGGGCCCTCGCCATCTCACCACGACCCTTACGCGCTCAAGAACACACGCAACACACGTGCGCACACACACTCTCAATCTCTCTCACCTGCTTTTAAGTAGAAACACCAAGTAAAGAACGCACAATGCCCAAGAAAAATACATATACACAAACAACGTATACAAACAAACAAACACACACACACACAAATATCAGTGTTATATATACACACATACGTCAGGGAATCAAGTGATAAGGTTACCTTCCGGGGTACGAATATAACCATAATGCATGTGTGGGTGCCCTACATCCCCTCCCCCCCCTCCTCCCCTCATTTTTATCCCTCGACCCTCTTCCCCTTCTTATATCTCACACCACCCCCTCTCTCTCCTTCCCTACCATTCCCTTCCCCTCATTCTTCTCCTTCCTCCCCTTCTTTCATCCCGCCTCTCTTCCCCTCCTCCTCCCCCTCCCCCTACCCCGTCCCCTCCGCCAACACACCCACCCCTTTTGGCTGTGGCTCTCGGCTCACCCTACACCTCGCCCACACCGCGTAACCGGATCGCAATCCTTTCACCCTCCTCTCGACGCCATTATTGAAACATCATTCCCGATTACGTCTCACGACCCCCCCTTTCCCCCCTTTCCTCTATCGCCAGGCCTTTGTCAAAGCGGAATCTTGTGCCCTTTTTTGCTCCTCGTTTTCCTTTTTTTTTTAAATGATGCCTTTTTTATTTATCTTTCTTCCATTCCTCGTCGTCGATTCTCTTTCAAATCTTCTCTCTCGTTCTCTCACACTCCTACTTCTTTCTTGATCTCGACCTCCTCCCTCTCCGTCTCCTTTTCCCTTTCCCTCCTCTCTCTCTCTCTCTCTCTCTCTCTCTCTCTCTCTCTCGTCTCCCCGAACAACTAAAATTTGCTTTCCACTTTAAGGCTGAGAGGAAAAATAAAGGTCTTTCTGACAAGTTTATCGTCAGGCGGAGGATGTCCCCGGCGCCCTTCCGCCTTCGGTGCCCTTTGGGGGACGCTCTCACCCCTCCATCTATCTCTTACTCTATCTCTCTCGGTTTTTTGTCTATCTGTCACTATCTCTGTCTTAAGTTTACTTTCTTATTAACGTATTCTCTCTTGAATCTTCACTCTTCCTATTTTCCTCAACCCCATAATTCTCTCATTTCCTTTTTTCTTTCTTCTTACTGTCATCTTCCTCTCCTTCGATGTTGTCTTCCTCCTCCTCCTCCTCCCCCCAACATAGGTGGGCGAGCACACCGCATACTTGGACCTTGTTCTCGGAACTCCCGCCACCTGGCAACACCCTTTGGTGGCACCCTTTGCTTCCTCTGCATTCACAAGCCGTGTTATTTCATCTTGCACACAGAATGCCCTGTGCATGCATTCAAAAGTTACATAAGGACATTACCTCGTGTATTACATAAAGGGTTTTACGGGTTGTCGAATTCGGATAAACACGTCTCCCTCTCTTCCTCCTTTTTGTTTCTCTCCCTTTCCCTCTCTTTGTCCCATTTTCTCCTCCTCCCCCTCCCTCTCCCTCACCTTCCCCCCTTTTCTCCCTCCTCACTATCCGTCTCCTTCCCACTTTCTTCGACGACGGTGTTGCTCCCTAGTAGCGAAGCGACCCTTGCGATCTCCAGTCCTACGACGAGGCCGAAAGCGGAGCCTCAGCCCCTCCCCACCCGCGCCGCCGTCGTAGGGGCGGCTATTGCCGACGTCAGCCTCGCCTCACACGCGCTTAGCCACTCGTCTTATGTACGCCGGGTATCGCCCCAGAGATACACTAAGTAGAGGCCCGCGTCTGGTATTCTTTACACGAAAAAAAGGAAAAGAAAAAAAAAGTCTAGGGATCGACATGTGAATGTGTGCGCGGCGTCTGCCAGTGACTCAGAGGGGAAGCATCTCAAGAGACCACGGCGCCCCTCGTCTCTCCCGCCGTGCCATACCTGGCGCTGCCAGAGCACATGTCATTCAGACCAGCGGCAGCGGCGACGGCGGAGGCGCCAGACGTCATGAGACGATGAGTGGCGCTCACGGATCGCCATCGCCCCGCAACTGCTCAGTGGTGTCCCCCCCCCCCCCTACGCGTCGTCGGCGAGTCTAGGAAACCCGGCCTGCGACGCACTGCTACGGGGGGCCCCCTTTTCGGCAGGCTAGGCCAGTGCAGGCCGAGACAAGGCGAGTCAGAAGGTCGGGAGTTAGCAGGCGGCGGCGCAAAGACAAGTGGCGATGCGATGGGACATTAGGAGGAGAGTGACTGCCATAAAGTGGCACGTGCGTGAAGGACAACACACAAGGAAGGTGGGGTGGGGATGGGAGGTGAGGGGCACGTGCCATAGAGGTTCACAGGTGGACAAGTACAGAACCCCCCGCCCCCGCCCCATTCAACCTCTAACCCAACCCCCACCCCTCAGACGCATTTTCTTATCGCCTCTCCATTTGCACTATACTGCTACTATTATCTAAAAATAAATAAAATAAAAATAAGTGTACAGAACAGAGTGGGCTAAGCAAAGGAAAACAAACGACATAAACGAAACAAAAGAGAAAGGAAAACCAAAACAAAAGGAAAGAAACAACACAGAGGAGGGAGGAATAGGAAAATATGTGTTAAAGCAATAGGCGATTTATTACAGCGACAAGTTGATCTGAAGTTTCGAATGTCTTCATCAGCGGCGATTCAAGAGAGAGAGAACATCACGTGAACGAAAACTTACACAAGGGAGGGGGAGGGGGAGGAGGGGAGGGAGGTAGAGAGAGGGAAAGACAGATAATAAAGAAAGAATGAAAGGTAGAATAAAATACAGAATGAGAGAGAGATAAGCGAAAGGGGGTAAGGGGTAGATTGGAAGAGAGGGAAGGAGGAGGAGGGGGGGAGGGGGGTGCCAACAGCTCAGCCTATGAGTGGCACCTGTCCAATATACATGGGGATAACATCCGTCTCAACGTCACCTTAGTGCTGACAGTGACAGATGCAGAAGTGACGTGCGCGTGCGTGCGTGCGTGTGTGTATGTATAATTCTCTCTCTCTCTCTCTCTCTCTCTCTCTCTCTCTCTCTCTCTCTCTCTCTCTCTCTCTCTATATATATATATATATATATATATATATATATGTATATATATATATATAAATATATATATAAACATATACATATGTACATACATACATACATACATATGCATGCATACATACTTTATATATAATATATATAAATATATATATATATATATATATATATATATATATATATATATATATATAGTGTGTGTGTGTGTGTGTGTGTGTGTGTGTGTGTGTGTGTGTGTGTGTGTGTGTGTGTGTGTGTGTGTGTGTGTGTGTGTGTGTGTGTGTGTGTGTGGGCGCGCGCGCGAGCGAGCGCATTTGTAACTTGGGAAGAGTAGGGAACAGAGGAGGGGGGAAGGGAAGGGGCGGGGAGAGGCAGTGGGGAATGTAATGCGTACAATGCTGTCCCGTGACGAGGGTGCCAACACGGCAGTCTCGGGAAGGGATGATGAGCCGTCATGCCGTATAACAACAGCTAATGGCCACGTTATTGACACTCGAGTGGCTCCTGCTACTAATTGGATTGAGAAGGCATGGCTGAAGGGAGGAAGAGGGGAAAGGGAGGGAAAGGCAGAGAGAAAGGAAGAAGGAACAGGAGAGAGAAAGAGAGAGGGATAGGGAAGAAGGGGAATAGGAGAGGGAAAAGGACAGAGAGAAGGAATGGAGAGAAGAAATGAGGAAGAAGGGATAAAGTTAATTAAAAGAGGAGTAAGAGCAATGGGAAAGGAAGGAGAAGAGGAGAGAAGGAGAATAAGAAGGAAGGGGAGGAAGATGGAGGGGGAGGAAGAAGGAAAAGGAGAGAAGGACAGATAGGGAAACCGAGAAGTGGAGAAGAAGAAATGAGAGGATGAGGAAAGGAAATGAAGGGAGGAGGAGGAAAACGAAGAAGTGAGGGCGGGAGTAGGGAGGTGGGAAGGAGGAATAAAGGGAAGGGAAGGGAAGGGAAAGAGGAATCAAGGGAAAGAAAGGGAAGAGAAGGAGGAATCAAGGGAAGGAAAGGGAAGAGAAGGAGGAATCAAGGGAAGGAGAGGAAGATTAGTGGGTCGGGAGGGGGGACGGGGCAGGGGAGGAGAAGGAAGGATACCACAGACACATGACTAAACCCATTGTGACCATCCGTGTGCAGTGACGTACCTGGCGATGGCACTGGCACAGCTCACCTGCTCTCACTCTCCCCCCCCCTTCCCCTACCGCCTCTGCCCCCCACAGGAAGGTCACCGACGCGCCTCCACCACAACAATGTCACACTAACTCGTCTCGGAAGGTCACCACGTGAAGAGAGACCGCGCAGCATCAGCGCCATCTTAGCGCCGTTTGCCTTCTTGCTGACTGACTGACTGGCTGACTGACTGGCTGACTGACAGAGAGAGCGAATGACTGGTCTAGAGGACTGAATGGCTGTCTCGGGAGGGAGATGAGGTGACTGAATGGCTGGGCGGGGAATAGAACGATTCACCGTGACTGGCTAAGAGACTAAGCGACTGAATGACAGGATAAGATAACGAGTGACCGACGTGACTGGGCAAGTGAAAGACTGGACTAAACAAAAAGCTCGAATACGCCATGGCAAAAACATGGGGCAAACAAACAAACAAATCACGGCAAAGTAACACGCAACACAGCAAAGTCCCACACAAGAACAAGGTGAACTGCAGAAAGGAGTCTGAAAGGGTAGCGAGAGAGAGAGAGAATTTCTCCTTATAAGGCATGTCTAGGTCACAGGTGAGAGGAACGAGGAGAGGAAAAGGGGGGGGGCGGAGGGAGGGAAGGAGGGAGTAAGGGCGAGGAGGAGGTGGTGGGGAAGGGAGAGAGGGAGGGGGAGGAAGAGGGAGAGAGTCAAGAGGACGAGGACGGGGATGAGGGAGAGGGAGGGAGGGAGGGAGGAGGAAAAGGGTCAGGGTAAGAGAGGTGATGGAGAGAATACTTAAATCAAAGGATGCTGGTGGAATTGGTGACAAGGATAAACAATACACAGAACGAAAAGGCCGATGGAGACAGAGGCAGAAGTAGATATTCGACAATCTTCTACTTAATTAAGACAAATTAGCATGCAAGATCGCAAACGCAAACATATCTACATATAATCACGTAAGCGCACGCACGTACAAACACGCACGCATGCATAAACTCCCTCCCTTCCTCCCTCTCCCTCTCTCTCTCTCGAACATACATACACACAGACGTACAAACATGCATACTCACCTATACATATACATATACATACACACATACATACACACACACACACACACACACACACACACTCGAGCACACGCAGATTCATCCCCGCGGGAAACTCGCCTCCTCCGCCCCCTATTAGGTCAAGGGCCCGGGCCATTCTGCAGCGGTGGCGATTCCCCGCGATAAGATAAGGGAGGAACCACTTGACGTGACAGACAAAGTACACAATACTAAACTCCCCTATCGTCGTCCGATGATAGGCCACGACCCTCTCTCTCTCCTCTTCGCCCTCTTTTCGGCCGCTATGCCTCTTCCTCTTCGTCCTCTTTCTGTCTTCCTCCTACCTCCCCCCTACTCTTTACTCTTTTTTTAAGTTTCTCTTTAACCTCTTCTCTCTCTTTATGCCTCTTTACTTCCTCTTCTCTTCTTCCCCTCGCTCCTCTTCTGATCGTTCTTTCTCCCTCTTCTTCCCTTTCATTGCCAGTTACTCCATCAACCCCAAATCACTTTTGTTTTTGTTTTCCATTTCCTTAATTATTGCTTCTTTCCTTCCTCATGTCTATCCTCCACCTTGCATGTGCACTCCATCTCTACCTTTCTTTCTCCCTTCCTTCGTACCTTCCTACCGTCCTTCCTTCCTTCTTCCTTACCTTCGCACTGGTCCAACCAGTCAACCATTCATCTTCCTTTCCCTGCCCCTCCCTACACCAGGGCCCCTACCCTAATCAATCTCTACCCCCGTCCCCCATCCCCCATCCCTACCCCTTCCCAGCACGCGTATCCCTGACAGATGGCACCCACAAGGCACTCGACCCCCTCTCCTCCTCCTTTGACCCCCCCTAAACCTTCTTCCCCCTCCCCCTCCATTCCCCCCTCAAGCACTTTAACGCCGCGGGACGTCCTATCGCTGTGCCAAAACGCTCTCTTGCAGACGTGAATTTATAGACGGAGAAAGTAAAAAAAATGCTTTGAAGAACTAGGGTTATGAAGAGAATAGGGAGGAGAAGGAGATGAGATAAGAGAAAAGAGGTGGAGACCGAGGTAGAACTGAAATAAAGGAGCACAAGACAAAAAAAACAAACACACAAATATATATATATATATATATATATATATATATATATATATATATATATATATATATATATATCAGTATTAACAAAACAATTGCAAAGTTGAAAATGCTCGTTTTACTAATCCTTTACCTAAGCACTGTAAGTACTAAAGACATCGCGTCAAACTGTCTGACTCGTCTAAGAAACAAAGAAATTTAACCCAAAAAAAAGAAAAGAAAGAAAGAAAAAACAAACGGGAAAAACAAAGTACCAGACATCCCGTTTTTTGTAAGCGAGGAACGGAAGCGATGGGGAACCTAACTACACTTTTTCCCTTTTGTCCTTGGCAGGAAAAGGACGTTAGTACAGCCAGCTCGTGTCTGCTAACAAAAACCAAAGACAACAAATGAAACCGGAGAAAACAGAAGGAAAGGGGAAAGAAAGACAACCGCAGAAAAAAAAACGTAGGAAAGGAGCAAACACAAAGAATGTAAATAAGAACGAGCGGCAAAGCATGATGCATGGAACAAGTTCGAAACGCGTCAATTGCATCATTGCTTTTGGAGTTCTCACTTACGCCTTTTCTAATTGGGGCAAAAGAGAAGGAAAGGTGAGGAAAAAGGGAAGGCAAAGGTAAGAAGAAAGCTTTAAAAAGAACGAAAAATTAAGAAACGCGAGGAGGACCATGGCCAATGCATGCACTTGGAGGCGTAATAGTAGAAGTGAGTGAGTGAAGGAAGGGGAGGAGGGAAGGGAAGGAAGGGAAGGAAAAGAAGGGAATGAGTGAGGGAGGGAAACGGTAGATGCACAGTGACCGTGTCCTGCCCCTACCTACCCAGCCCAACCCCAATCCCAACCCCACACCCTTACCAACTCCTCCCCTCCCCTCCCCTCCCCTCCACTTTACCCTGCCAAGTTAACTGACCCTCAGGAGTCGCCACCGTTAACTCGGACTGCCCCTCCCCACCCCCTCCCCTCCCCTTCCTTCCATCTCTCCTCTCTGCCTCCTCCCTTCCCCTCCCCTCCCCTCTCTCGGTGTCGCGCGAACCCTGCAGGTATTTACGGAACCTCAACGGGGCATTTTGCAAAGACCAAAATATTGCTTTACGAGACTGGAGGAGGTCGAAGACACGGAGGAAAGTGAGGGAAGGAAGGACGAAGAAAAAAGGCAAAGGGAAAAAGTGAGGGAAGGAAGGACGAAGAAAAAAAGGGCAAAGGAAAAGGGAGGAGGAGGAGGAGGAGGAGGAGGAGGAGGAGGAGGAGGAGGAGAGGATGTTTAACGAAAGGAGAAGAGGAAAGGGAGAGGAGTAGTGAAGAGAAATATCAAAAGAAGAGAAAGAAAGAAAAAAAAAGGAATATAAAAGAGGAAATTTAAAAAAAGGAACAGAGCAATGAAGAGAGAACTTAAAATAAAAAACTTTTAAAAAAGAAGTTAAAAGCTAAAAGACAAAGAGACTACAGTTCCTTTCCCGTGCAATGCGATACAGGAAATCCCACAGCTCAAACGCCCGGCATCCAGCGATCGGGAAAACAGTTACTTCCGCGGCCAAAAAAGAAAGAGAAAAGAACGAAAAAAATCTGCGATGCATCCCCCACCCCCATCAAGCAAAAGTAATCTCTTCGAAAAACAAAAACAAAAGAAAATCAAAGTTTAATGAACACATACATAGTAATAAATAAATAAATAAATAAATAAATATATATGCATATATATATATATATATATATATATATATATTATATATATATATATATATATATATGAACAAATAAGAGACAGAGAAGAGAGAAGAGAGAGAGAGAGAGGAGAGAGAGAGAGAGAGAGAGAGAGAGAGAGAGAGAGAGAGAGAGAGAGAGAGAGAGAGAGAGAGAGAGAGAGAGAGAGAGAGAGCTAAACAAGCAGAGAGAAACACACAGAGAAAAAAAAAATAAAAGAGAAAGATATATAAAGAAAAATAGAAAGAGAAAGAAAGCAGCAACAGCCAATGAATTTAGGAGAAAGAGGGGGGGGAAAGAATGCAGCGCTGACGACGGCGGAGGCTAACTGCAAGAACAGGCCCAAAATAACCCCCAAAGATGGACCGGGAGAAGGCAAATTGCTACCCATGTGGTGGCTGTATGAAGGGAAGGTCATCAACACAAGTTACGCAATGAATCACAGGCAGAACCAAGAAAGGAGGGAGTGGAAGGACAAGTGAAAGGGGAAAGCAAGTGGAGAAAGAGGAGAGAGAGAACGAGAGAGAGGTAAGAGAGAGGAGAGAGAGGAATGATCGACGAGAGAGAAAAGATGGCAGGGAGAAAAATAATAAAAAAGCGAGAGAGACGGGGGTTTGAGGAGAGAATGGCTAGAGGACTGGCGGATGGAGGAGGAGAGCGCGTAGGGGAGATAGGAGTCGAGGTGGGGAAGGAGGAGCTATGTGACAAGGAGGGGAAAAACGTCAAGCAGGTGACACAGGACACAGATTGCATAATGCAGTATTTTGGTGCTTGTGCATCACCAAGGGTCTGGGTGAGTGTAGGGGGAGGGTAAGAAGAGGACAAGAGGGGAGGGGAGAGGGGAGGAGAGAAGAAGAGAGGAGAAAGGGGGGGGGGACAGGAGAGCGGAGAGATGAGAGAGGAGAAGGGGGAGGGGGAGGAAGGAGAGAGAAAGAAGAGAGAAGAGAGTGGGGAGGAGGGAGGGGAAAGGGGAGAGAGGAGACAGAAGGTATATTTGTGCACGAGTCGCCAATTTCCCCCCACACACTGTCGAGCCCTTCGCTATCAGCCCACGACGCCGTAAAAATAAAGTCTTATCCCCGTGGAAAATCATAACCTTCAAGCCACTCCACCTGAACCGCAATCGATAATATCATCACACACACACACACACACACACACACACACACACACACACACACACACACACACATTCCCCACATACCCACTCAGACCCATACACAAAAAAGCAAATCATCTATTTACTTTTCGGAAACCATTAAGTTAACCACACCCACAAGGTCTTACCCCCCCCCCTTCCCTTCCCTTCCCTTCCCTTCCCTTCCTCTTCCCCTTCCCCCACCCAAATTCCCCACTTCTGTAGAACGGCACGACAGATACTTTACAAACAATACAAGGACGAGAAGATGAAGAGAGAGCGAGAGATGCAATAACTCCCGTGAATGAATAATGGAAGAGTCGGAAATAAAGATTTACATGATAATAATAACAACAGCAATAACAATAACAAAATTATTAGTAATCATGATGATAGCTATACTGTAAATATAAAAATAACACCTATAATAGTCACAACAGTATCAATAATAAAGAAATTAATTTTAATAATGATAAAAATAATAACTACCACTATTATCCATAACCTGACCATTGCCCTAGAAAAATAACAAGAACAACAACAACAATATATAATAACAATAATAATAAATGATGATAATAATAACAATTACTATAGCCAGGAGAAGAGACTATAAAACAAGCGATGCCAGCCACCTTATACCTCGTTCCTGGCACGTACGACTACAAATCCCTATCACGTTACTTCCTCAGGGACGGAAGAGGATGAAGAAGAGGAAGATGAGGAGGAGAAGGGAGGGAAGGGGAAGGAGGAGGAAAAGAAGGAGGAATAAGAGATAGGAGAGAGATGGTCCCCGATGCCCAGGGTCGCAGGGTGAGGGGCGGGGAAGGGGAAGGGGAAGGGGGTGGTAGTGTCACCAGATGAAAGAAAAACAAACGATGTATTTTTTTTCAACATGGGTAACTTGTTTACTTATCTGACTCCGAAGGCCTTTCTTAAGCCAACTAACAGATAGTACTATTAGTGAGAGGACAAGAAAGTTTATGACAACATGCAATAAATAAGAAAGAGAGAAAAGAGAGAAAAGAGAGAAAAGAGAGAAAGAGAGAGAGAGAGAGAGAGAGAGAGAGAGAGAGAGAGAGAGAGAGAGAGAGAGAGAGAGAGAGAGAGAGAGAGAGAGAGAGAGAGAGAGAGAGAGAGAGAGAGAGAGAGAGAGAGAGAGAGAGAGAGAGAGAGAAAGGGAGCGAGAAAGGGAGAGAGAAAGGGAGAGAGATAAAAACACTCGACAAATACCTAAAATTGCATTCAGTCGACGTACACTAGTTTGTTTGTTTGTTTGTGTGCTTGTTTATTTGCTTGTTTCTTTTCCGTCTAAATATCACCAGGAACTTTTGACGAATGTGAAACTGACCAACACTGCGACAATGTTGGCTATTGGTGATGATGATGATGATGAAGACGACGGCGACGACAACACGAAGGTAAACACGAAGGTGAACATGAAGGATAGATGGGACAGGGAGAAGGACGAGGAGTATGTATCTCCACCATATCCTTCACGCCCCTTGAAAACCATTTGGCGCCTGGGACAGACTACGCAAGGAAGGATAGGAGAAGAAAACTGGGAAGGAGGGAAGGAGGGAAGGGGGGAAGGGGGAAAGGAGAGGAGAGGAGAGGAGAGAAGGAAGGAGAAAGATATGAGTATGTGGAGCCACAGAGAAAGACGAGGAGGAGGAGGAACAAGAAAATAATAAAGAGAGTATGAGACAGAGAAAAAAAAACGAAAAACAAAAAGACAGAAAGAAAGACATTTGCCAAACCAACCTGCCAAGAATCCTACACGATTCACCAAGTAAAAAAATGTCTGGCATGATCTTGCAATAAGCACTCTTAACAAAGACCCCCCCTAACCCCGCTCACCCCCCACCCCCTTCCTTGGACCAGAAGGACAAAGGGTATGTGTTGCAAAGGGAGACATAAATGACCAGGGGTGAGGGGAGGGGCCTGGGTAAACCCTGGCACGGTCATTAAGAAGGGGGAGGGGGAGGGGGAGGAGGAGGGGTTAAGAGGTGATGAGAGAGGGAGAGAGAGAGAGATGGATAGAGATAGATAGAGGGAAAGGAGATATCAACCTAGAATTACTCAAAATAAACTTTGATGTTGGTTACAGTGGATAAGTATTCAGTTTCCATAACTACATAGTGCCAGTTACAATCCACAAGTCTAAAGCATTATTTACTTACACTATTTAGGAAAATAAATGTATTAACACACAAGATAGTTTAAAGGCCTTCTGTATACAAGAACGAGATAGAATGAAGAACAAAAGAGTAAAAAAGAAAGAAAAGCAAATCTTGTAATCCGAAAGAGAGAAGACTGAAATATAGAAAAAAAATACAAATCCAAAAAGAGTGATGAACGAAAGATAGAAATTACACAAAATCCAAAAGAAAGAAGAAGATAAAACAGAGATAGAAAAAAAATCATCCCCAAGTAAACCATTAGCGCCTGGCACTCACGGTGTTTCACGCTTCCTGTGCCAGCGTCTCTTTCACGGTCAGGTTCTTCAGGTTTCCTCTCTCTCTCTCTCTCTCTCTCTCTCTCTCTCTCTCTCTCTCTCTCTCTCTCTCTCTCTCTCCCTCTCTCTCTCTCTATGGCGTGAGTGGGTGGGGGTGGCGTTAGTGGGCAGGGGGAAACGTGAGTGGGGGGGCGTGTGTGGGCGAGGGGTGGGCGGTGGAAAACCAGGGGGGACGTGTGTGGGCGAGGGGGGGACGTGTGTGGGCGAGGGGGGGACGTGTGTGGGCGGGGGTGGGCGGCGGGAAGGTAGGGGGGACGTGTGTAGGCGGGACATGGGGGAAGGGCCCCTGTTTATTTTGAATGGGTTTGCATGTGTGTGATCGTGTTGTGTCGAAATTAAAGGTATATATTAGAAAAATATATGAATATAGCACAACGATGACAACACAAGATAAGATAAGAAAAACAAGATAAGAGAGAAAAGTAGAAGAATGAGAGGAAAAAGAGGAAGGAGAGTAAAAAAACAAAAGAGAAGAGTGAAACAGGAGAAGTGAAGAGAAGAGAGCGAGCGAGGAGAGATGCACCCAGAGCCATGGCCACCAGTGGGCACCAGGACGGCGCCACGTAAGCCTTGACATTCCCACGGTGCCAGTGCCACAGGGTGGCTTGCTCGCGGTGTTGACTTGCTCGCTTGTTTCTCTTTACTTTGAGAGAAGTGGCAAAGGAGGGAGATAACAAGGAAGATAACAGGGAGAAAAGAAATTAGGAGAAAACAAATAAAGGGAGAGATAAGAGAGGAGAGAATAATTGGAAAGTAAATAAGGTAAAGAAAAAAAGACACGAAAAAACAAAAAAGAGAAGAGAAGAGTGCGTGAGTTCGTGATCGACTATATGAGTGAGTCCGTGAGTATTTGTAAAGGCGAATAAGAGCCAAGAGGAGCGCGTACGAAAACTAATGGCAAGTTATGCTGTCATCCCACTCATCACGTGAAGCACCGACGCTTCCGACGCTTCCGACGCCCGCGCGGCAGTGGAGCGTCGCGCACGGCGAAAGGTGTTGCGCTTCGTTCCAATTACCGGGCGCAGTCCCCGCCGGCGGCGTGACAGCGTCGAGCAGGGCGGAGGGAGCCATTCGCTTGCGTTCTGCGACTCGCTATTACGAAACTAAGTATCCGGAAATTTTCAGCAAAACTCCCTGGCGCAACAGACTAGGGGGGGTGGGGGGGGTCACCACTGCAGAAACCAGACTTCTCTCTGCCCTCAGGCTGCGACGCTCGCCGCGGTGGATGCTAAGAGTGCACCTTCTCTCCCTCTCTTCTTGCCTTCGCCGAACACGCAAGCACGCACAAACACAGATATTCACATACGAGTATAACAAATACCCCGCCCTATGCTAGTTCCTCCACCAAACAAACGCCACTCCGTCTCCATCGCCATCATCTCCCCCTCGGTTCTCCATCCCCGCAGCATCTCCGCGGCCGCCCAAAGATCATCTAAGGCTCCCTCCTCCAGTCCAACCTTGGGAGTCCCAGCTTCAGTTTCCCCGATCTCAGTTAATTCATAATTACTGGAAATCGCCTGCAAAGCCGTGCGCGGGCTGGATGTCCTTGGGAATAACCAGAGAGAGAAAAAGAGAAAAGAAGAGAGAGAGGGAGAGAGAGGGAGAAAGAGAGAGAGAGAGAGAGAGAGAGAGAGAGAGAGAGAGAGAGAGAGAGAGAGAGAGAGAGAGAGAGAGAGAGAGAGAGAGAGAGAGAGAGAGAGAGAGAGAGAGAGAGAGAGAGGGAGGGAGGGAGGGAGGGAGGGAGGGAGGGAGGGAGGGAGGGAGAGAGAGAGAGAATTTCCTTAATGAATATGCTATTTAGTTTCTTCATGCTGGCAGCAAGAGCGGAGGAAGCTCTGACGCGGCTGTTCGAGTAGAACGAGAGGTCCAGATTTTCCAGTCGACAGAGAGAATACACCCCATGACCTAGCACCGGTTCCTAGTTACCGATGCAGAGCTAAAGAGGAGTATGTATCTCCTTCAACCCATCTAAAGAGTCCTGAGCGAGTGCCCACTATCACCCTACAACCAACAGACAACGATATGAAAAAACTCAACATGCGACACGATTTTCTTCCTTCTACGAAACGAGACTTGAATCATTGCGTGTTAGTTCATGGGTAATTTTACCTGGAAAATACCTGAGGTAAGAGAACTAATCCCCCCCCCTACCTCATTCTCCTCTTCCTCCTCCTCCTCCTACCTCTCAGCCCCACTCTACCCTTCCCCCTTCCCTCGGGGCAAGGATTGGGATTGAGGTGACGGTGGTGGGGAGCAAGACGAGGAGGGCAGGGTGAGGTGGGGAGGAAAGGGAGAGGGGGAGGGAGACGGAGGTGAGAGAGCGAGAGAACCGGTCAGACAGGGTTGTCGGGCACCTGAAGGCAGCCCAGTAACGTCACACGTACCCCCGTGTTTCCCATAAAAATCGTCACAGGTGTTCCCGGAATGCAGCGCGCACGCACACCTGCTCGAGCGCCCTTGCATCTGCAACTGCCGCCTCGCATCTGTTCCAAACACAGGTGCTCCGCTAACGAAGGGGACGCCCGTGGTCCTTCCTAAACCTCTTCCTCGCTTGTGTTTCTCTTCCGAGCACGTGTTCCCTTGTTTACACACTCTCCTATCACGTGATTCGGCGACGCGACCATCGGGAGCGAACACCTGAACGGCGCGAAGGCATCGTTCCCTTTCCCTGACGCCCGACGAAGAGAGTCTCCGGAGACTCCTGCCGGAGAACTTGGAGGGACGAGTCCAGGTGTCGCTCAGTGCATGGCGCAGAAGGAGGCTAAGTACGTCTCGCATTGCCCTCCGCAGAGGTCATTCATCTGCGCCGTCGGTGCGAGTCCAGCAGAACAGGTTAGGCCCACACCCGCCGCCACCAGCTCGCCCGCCACCACTGACTGACTGACCCCAACCTAACCCCAGACATACACACGCACGCACACACACACACACATATATATAGATACATATACACAGACGCACGCACGCTTAAACACACACACACACAAACAGAAAGAGGAAGCGGGGAAAGGAAAGAAAGACAGAGAAATAAAGAGGGAGAGGAGAGGAGGGGGGAGGAGAGGGGGGAGAGGGGAGGGGAGGAGGGAAGGGAGAGGGGAAAGGGAGGGGAGATGGAGGAGGTTGGGAGGGGGGAGATTGAGGGGGGGAGAGAGGAGGAGAGGGAGGGGGAGAGAGAGAGAGAGGGGGAGGAGAGAGAGAGGGAGAGAGAGAGAGAGAGAGAGAGAGAGAGAGAGAGAGAGAGAGAGAGAGAGAGAGAGAGAGAGAGAGAGAGAGAGAGAGAGGGAGAGAGAGGGAGAGAGAGGGAGAGAGAGGGAGAGAGGGAGAGAGGGAGAGAGGGAGAGAAGGAGAGAAGGAGAGAGCCGTTGAATAAGCCCACCTACACGCCGACGCCACAGGACCCAACCCGATCGAGCGAGGCCGCCCCGCCGTCTTCTCTCTCCCTCCGTCGCCCTCGGAAAATCGTTGGAAGCAGGCGAGGCTTTGCGATACTGACGCCGATTTAAATAATTTTATTATTTTGTTCTCAACCGTTTCTCTTATATTATTATTCATTCATTCATTAAGCTGTGTCTTTTTTTCTGTATTCCCTAACGCAGCGTGGAACGGAACGGAACGGTTCATTGACTTCCTGGCTAGTCTGCTGTTTGATGACCCCCACCCCCACCCCCCACCCCCGACACCTACACCACCCCTACCCCCAACACATGTAACACGACCCCAAAAACACGCCAGACTCGAAGACACCCCCCCCCACCTGACCCCCCCATTCGGTTATCTTGGCGTGACATACTATCTGGGTATCGACGCCGACCAGATCGTTGTCGGAAGAGGAACGCCGGTATCACTGTGGTCTTTCTTCGCAGACATGTGTGCATCTATCTCATTTCCCATAGTTTTTTTTATTTGAGGGGGGTGGGGGTCGACGCGTGTGTGTGTCTGTTTGTCTGTTTTCTGTTCGTACTCCTGTCTATCTGTCTGTCTGTCTATCACCTGCCTCCTCCCTCTTCACCTATGCATCTACATCTAGACCCACACAAAATCCCGCGTATCTAACGATAGTTAAGCCAGTACACTCGCATAGCACCATAAATACTGCATGACGGTAACGTAACTCGGTTAAATGAAGGCGTGTGACGCGGTGGTGAGAGTTATGTGTAATCCGACAGGTAATGATTAGTGTTGTTGGTGAGCATACCGGATGACTCAGGAGTTTTCAAGTTAATGCCAAAAGACTAGAATGATTTCTCTCCCCCCCTCCCCCCTCTCCCTTCCTTCCTCCTCTCCCCTCTCCCCCTTCCCATATCGCTCGACAGCTTCCTGGCAACCACGTGCCCCTATGTGAGTCAGCAATCATTATCTGGAATTGCAGTAGAGGAGTTTGCCGTGTTGCAGAAGACTGGCCGATCGAGTTCAAGGAAGTTACTCCCTCCCTCCTCAATGCCTTCAGAAAACCCGTCCTTCCTCCTTCCTAAAATACATTTGCTCCGTCCGCTTTTACGGCGGATCCAATTCGGAAAAAAGTAAACAAATACTAAATATGATGGCATAATTTCTGAACCCTTCTGAAACTAGGGACAAAAAAAATCAAATGTATCCCAACTAATAATTAATGGGAGAACAGGTGAGGCGGCAAGGTTGGCAAGCCTGCAAAGTCGTGACGTCATTCTGGCGGGCCGCCAAGACGTGCGCCATTCAATAATAAAAACAGCCACTGCTTTACGTAGCCAGGCAAAAAAAAGAGTAGACGCTTTCGGAATGCATTCATAATCTCCAAAAATAAAACCATAGGCAAGACAAACGAATTTAAAGATCTCTCGTCATGTAAAATCCCCAAGGAGAAAAGAAATAGAATTATCTGAACGATGTTCGACCAAATATGGGATGCCTTGAGCCAGGTATGCAGTCTTGCCGCACTCTGATTCTCTCTCTCTCTCTCTCTCTCTCTCTCTCTCTCTCTCTCTCTCTCTCTCTCTCTCTCTCTCTCTCTCTCTCTCTCTCTCTCTCTCTCTCTCTCGGTCCATTTCGGAACCAAAGTGCACACGAGTCCAACCGAAAGCAACCTCGCACAAACCAAAGAAGAAGGACAATAACAGAACGAAACATCGAACAGAATGAAAAGAAGAGAGACGCGTTAAAAAAATAATAATAATAATGCACCTAAGATAAATCAACCCAAAGCCTAAGCCATCGAAGTTCCAACGCGGATTTTCCCATAACTTATTATGATGCAAGCACTGAGATGATCTTGCGCAACGCCCGATTTCGTAACTGGTCATCACACGGAGCACGTTGAGCCATGGGGCGTGCTCGAATTCCTCCTCCGTGTGAAACGAGGCCCTCGAGAGCACCGCTGCGGCCACGACGTTTGACAAGGAATACCAATTCAGCTTTAACATCTCGCAGTCAAAACAGATGAATTAGATTATGTATTGTATTGTGTATGCTCCGTGGTGTCCTCTGTAGTTTCTGGAGAGGCTTTCGAGGGGGAGAGGGGGGAGAGGAGGAAGAGGGGAAGAGGAAGAGAGGGGAAGAGGAAGAGGAAGAGGAGGAGGAGGAGGAGGAGGAGGAGGAGGAGGAGGAGGAAGAGGAGGAGGAGGAGGAAGAGGAGGAGAAGAAGAAGGGGAGAAGGAAAAGGAAGAGGAGGAGGGAGAGAAGGGAAAGGAAGAGGAAGAGGAGGAGGAGGAGGAGGAGGAGAAGGAAAAGGAAGAGGAGGAGGGGGAGGGGAGGAGGAGGGGGAGGGGAGGGGGGGGGGGGGGGGGGGGGGGAGGGGAGGGGGGGAGGGAGGAGGGGGGGGAGAAGGAAGAGGAGGCGGGGGAGAAGGAAGAGGAGAAGGGGGAGAAGAAAGAGGAGGAAGAGGGAGAAGAAAGAGGAGGAAGAGGGAGAAGAAAGAGGAGGAAGAGGGGGAAGAAAGTGGAGGAGGAAGAGGGGGAAGAAAGTGGAGGAGGAAGAGAAGAAAGTGGAGGAGGGGGAGAAGGAAGAGGAGGAGGGGGAGAAGGAAGAGGAGGAGGGGGAGATGGAAGAGGAGGAGGGGGAGATGGAAGAGGAGGAGGGGGAGAAGGAAGAGGAGGAGGGGGAGAAGAAAGAGGAGGAGGGGGAGGAGGGAGAGAAGGAAGAGGAGGAGGGGGAGAAGGAAGAGGAGGAGGGGGAGAAGGAAGGGGAGGAGGGGGAGGAAGAATAGGAAAAGAATTGCAAAGACAGAAAAATAATAATAAGAGGAAAATAAGAACAAGAATAGGAGGGAAATAATGAAAAGGTAGGGAAAAAAAGATAATCAGATTAAAAAACAACAAAGAAAAAGAAACACGAAAACCATCCCCACTTTCCCGAGCCAGCAGCCCATACCAAGCCTAAAGAAGTTCTCAAACAGCAGAGTCTCTTTCCTTGTCCCAAATTTGCACAAAGGAAGTGCAAGGATTAACTCTTTAAGGCGGGAGATTCTGCAAGTTTGGATTTTCCTGACACCATTCCTGAAGGTGGGGAGGGCGGGGGGGCAATGCGCTTACTTTCAGGGATTATTTCCCGATTAGTTTAGCCTGAACTCTCCCTCTCTACTATTCCACCCCTCCCTCCCTCCCTCCCTCTTCTCTCACTCGCAGGCAGGGCATTCCTTGGCAGATGCCTTGTGTTTTGGCTACCTGTCTTCTTTTTTTCCCCCCAAGTCCCTTCTTTTCTTCATTTGCTCTTCCCTTTCCAAATACTTTTGAGCTAAGTAATAGATTCGAAAATTTGCCAAATTCCTTTTTCATTAAAAGCAGCACACTGTATCCAGTTTCTTGGTCTTAGTAAATTCCTCTTCTTTACAGTATTTATAGCGTTTACGACCCTGTTACGTGAAACAATAAAACTTGACCGTCATCTCATTCTAACTCATCTTTTAATCACGCGATCACTCATTAAAAATGTTGGTGATGAACGGAATTTGGTCTAAATACCAGAAGAAGTTCGGATTATGCTGCACCGTTTTATATTCATATGGCCCACTGAAATATTTCGAATAACAGAACACCACTCCAGATTCATGATGCAACAACCTGACAAGCGGTTTTCCTATTTTCTTCTGTATGCCTATCTAAATATATTGGGAGTCCTTACAAAGATGTTGCACAATCTGTTTAGTGCTAAATCATAGGGAAAAGTACCACAAACCATTTTCAATAATACATAACAAGCATATTAAGCACTGTACATGCTAGCATTACTTTAAAGTTCTAGATTTTGAAGCAATTTATGATGCATACTCTGAACAAATATATTAGCATTAATATAAAAAATCACTCCATCATCACATAATGTAAAAGGTCCCCTCCCACCCCTGTCTAGGAAAGCCTTTGCATGATGAAACATCTAAATAGTTGATGGTACTTTTCCCAATGATCTAAAAAAATATAAATATGATCCAACTCACCTGTGACTTTTTGCCCCATACTCATCCGGTTACGACGAGGGCCTCGTGAGCTATGGCGCTGGTTGGAGTGGTGGTGATGGTGATTATGGTGATGATTGTGGTGATGGTGAGGTGCGGCAGCAGCGGCGGCAGCGGATGACCTAGTCGAATAAGGTGGGGGGGCTTCGTGGTGGTTATGGCGGCCTGTTGCGTTGTTGGTGGCGAGGTTGTTGGAGGCGTTGTCGTGCTGTTGGTTGGTGTCTACTCCACCTCCACCAACGTTGTCGAGCTTTTGTGAGGATGCGTTGTTGGTGCTCGCACCACCCTGGCCGGATCCAGTGCTGGTCTTTCCTCCCTGGAAGAAGAAAAGTCACTCTTTAAATCAAGAGCAAGAGGAGAGCATATACAATGGCCCAGAAATTTTGAGTGCATCTCCTGCACTGCAATGTCTTTCCCATCATTTCATCCAAAACATCATGTGGGCCCTTATGGAAATTGCAACTTTAGTGAATAATAATAAATAGATAAAGCCAGTGTATAACCACTGTAGTGGTGCATATATTCCCATTCGATAAAACACTGATTACACAATACCAACATTCTGTAATCCTCTCTTCAATATTTGCATCATGAAACTCTGAATGAAGAATTTGCAACAATTATATACACATAGGCAGTAAACCTATTTTCTGGCTTGTTATACTATCTGTTCAAGAATTACAAAATACTGCACATAATAAATCTTCTAAGATACCATTCCACCAAGTCAGAACTAGGTCAAAGCCGTGATGATCTTTGCCCTAATTTACACTAATACTGACTGTGTCAATCTAATTCATGGCCTAAAAAAAATTCAAACTATCAAAGCTTGCAAGTCGTTAAAGTATTTCAGACTTCACCTTTAGCATCAATTTCACATACAGAATCTTGTAGACATAAAATCCATCAAACCATTCACAATACACACTAAGGCAACAAAGCAAAATCAGCAAATAGCCAACACAAAAAAATACTTTCACTCATAAAGTAATACTAACATGTAAGTAATGTAAGAAAGAAAGAAAGAAAAAAAAGGCATTACACATCCTGAAATGTCCTAATCCAACTGAAACTGTAATGCTAGCTTAAACTGAGAGACAAAGAACAGAAACTGAACTTTTACCAACACATCACAAGACAACTACAATACAAAGTAATGAAAGATGCACAGAGAAAACAATTCAAGGTGACTATTTAAAGCCAGCAAGTCTGAATCCTGCGACAAAAGTAGGAATGCACTTTCAATAACACATAACATGTCAAATTAAAGCAGAAATGCAAAAAGGAATAACACAAGAACTCCCAAGGACATAATGATAAAGGCTGTATTCCATTGTTTTTTTGTACAATATGATAACCATATCAATATATAAAGGGGTCCATAGCCTCAACTACATACATCCCAAAATCTGGGGTATTAAAAGATCAAAAAGACATTAAGATAGATGTTAATCTTCATGCAAGATGATCAGTAACTGATGCTATTTTTAACACACGAGAGGATGAACAAAAGGGGAAAATTAATCCACTTCTCCTTTACGCTACCACTCAGGGGAAACAAAAATACGAGAGAGAAACGATCGGACAGTAAGTGAAAATTTCCGACAAAGCACTCAGAGAAGGGATGAAAATCTGAATAACTTACAGAGGATTCGTTACTAAAAGAAACACTGAAGTTTATGTGCATAAATCACTTCATTGTGAATCAGTGGATGTATTTCCTAATCATCCCCTTTGAAGGACTTTCAAATCAATGTGCCATTCCCTGCTAAATCAGACACAGGACAAAGACAGGAGAAGATTCCTGTTGACGGGACCACTAAAAATGCCAAAGAAAAGAAGAAAATTAAAGTGCTAACGAGGGTGAGATGGAAAACAGAAAGGGATAGGGAAGAGGTGAGGAAGAAAAAGAGGAAGAGGGAGGAGGAGGTACAAGAAGGATGAAGATGGGGAGGAAGAAGAGGAGGAAGATGGGGAGGAAGATGAGAAAGAAGATAAGGAGGAGGAGGAGGAGGAGGAGGAGGAGGAGGAGGAGGACGAGGAGGAAGAGGAAGATGATGATGATGAGGAGGAGGAGGAAGATGAAGTTGAGGAAGATGAGGAGGAGGAGGATGTTGAGGAAGATGAGGATGATGATGATAAAGAGGATTTAGTATATGCTAATCAAGAAGCAAACATAGCAATAGATTACCATACAAAAGACACTAACTGATGCTGATATGGATATATCTAGTAGAATTAACCAAACATCTCTTATTTATGCAACTGATACAAGTGTAGGATTTAACATACAAATGCCTAAAATAATTTACAGTAACTTAAAAGCCATTCCCCAAATGATGAACAAACACACAAAAACATAATAATAATAATAATAATAATAATAATAATAATAATAATCCAAAAGATCTAAATCAATTTTGAAAATAAGAAAGTATTTTTATGAACTAAGGCACTTACAGGAGATTGCATTTAGAAAAGTAAGAGAGAAAATGTTCCCCAACATTCCTTTTAATGCATTTGGCAAATATTCAGTTCCCAGAAAGCTCATTGAACTAAAACGGAATAAAAAAGGAAAAAAATTTATTCCTGAAAAAAAAAAAAAAATTCTAAATGGATTTTCATCAAAATGTCAAGTAATATAAAAATACAGATTAATACTTTCAGAAAGATTTGCAAATACAGAGAATCTGCTTGTTCAATTGTCCAAAGGGAAGTCTTGTTCTACCTAACTGAAATAACAAGCAGTGAGATCTAACCCTCTTTTACTATTATGAAGCTCATCAAAATCAACCGCCTTATTTCGTTTAAATAAATTTAAATTTAAATTTCGTTTTTTCGATTAAATAGAGTTACCTATACCTAAAAGATTCAGATCAAAAGACTAAATAATCTGTTATTACAAACTCGTTGCATGGCTTGAACGGCTCAGATTTCCTATGTTTATCTTCGTAATGCCTTTAAAGACTTGCCAAATAAAGCCACTATGAAACGCGCTCTAACAATACATCTCCTTTAAGCTCCCTCTGTAAGTGAACAAATGGATTATTCTTCAATACCTGCTGCTGATTCAGCTTCCTAGCTTTGTGGTTTTGTATTCTCAATGATGAAGTGCAATGAAAAGAGTGGGAAGCATTGTTTTCTGGTTCAAATAAGCATAAATGTAAACACTAAAATATTAAATTAAAAAGAAACATGTCACTAAATATTCCTCTTGATAAACTATGCTGTAATAACAATGATAACAAGAACAGTAACATTTCAAAAAATAATACCAATATAAATAATAATAACAATAATCAATAAAATCTAACATCTTCTCACATCAATGCAACCAACCTTTCTAAAATCAAACATTATTACTAAATTCTAAAACAAGCCATAAGAAGTAAGTTTGAACAAAACATTTTTTCCTTTTCCTTTCTGTCACCTGAATAAGATGCTGCAACTACATCTATACATCCTTCAACAAGGACCAAAGCAAAAGGTCTTCTATTTTTAAACCTGCATAGAATTAGTCAATATAACATTGCAGAAAATGTGTGAAATATCTTTTCCTCTAATTACAATGAAAATAATAATGATACTATATGACAACTTACATTAAAGTTAACTGAATGAAGGGCAAATTAATCAAATATAAACCTTAATACTTGATCTTCAAAACAATAATGATTAACATGAGGAATTCTATGCAAAAAAAGTATATATCAAATATCGTCATTTACAACAGGACTTCAATCTCTTTTCCGCATTCTCTAATTTACATGCAGGAGAGCTCAGGATAAATAAAACATTTTGTACATACCCTACTTCAAAAAATCCAGCATTGTTTTTGTTCTTTTTCTTTTGTTTTTCAGGACTTTGAAAGTTTGACAACATACTCTGTTTCTAATTAAACTACCAAAAACAATTATGCAAATTATTCCTCTCTCTATCTTCAATACTACTGGCCTTGCATTTAATATCTCTTACTGTATAAGATATTCTCTGATTGCTTCTGATAAAGAGGTCATATTGTGGGTGTTGAAATTACAAATAGTATTTACAGCTTTAATAACTTTGAAGACAATAATAATAATAATAATAATAATAATAACAATAATAACAAAAAACATTACTATCACTATGATTACATTTTTCTTTCCTCAAATGAATTTTTTTCCCCTAATCCTCTTCCCAACCAGCACCAGAAAGGAACCAAAGTTCAGTGTTAATCTCAGCGCAACGCCCCAGCAAGAACAGAAATTAACGGGCGTCTCACCTTATGCTTAGTGTTGTGGTGGTGCGTGTGAAGAGGCCGAGTGTGATGTCTCCTTGGTCTGCCCACAGCTGCTGCAGACGCGGAAGACTGTTGGGTGGCGTAGCGGGGCGATCGCCTGACACCTACTGCTGCTCCTCCTGCTGCTGCTGCTGCCGCTGCTGCTGCTGCCGCTGAGCCCCCACCGCCACCACTCCCACACCGCTTACCACCGTACCTGCAATTGCAACTGCTGTTAGTCACTCTTGATATTACCTGATTTGTTTCTTGTTGTACCACAAGGCAAGTGCCTGTGATGCATTAGAGCATATATACCTCAATGATAAGGACAGATATCGTATTTCTTTCTTAATTATATTAATTATCTAAAAATCACAATTTCTACAGGTGTCATTTAACCATAACTAGGCTATAGAAGACCTGTCTACTAACTAACATCATCAACACATCTCAATACTTGATAAAATAAACTTTCAAGACCTTTGAAAACAAAACAAAATCTAAATAACGAATGTCTATGATCCTTGAATATCATAAAAGAAATGCCTACCTATCTATACCAATGGAATATACATCAGACATGGAAATCATATCCTTTGCAAAAATTCTCTATCATCCTACCAAAGACTACAGAAAATGAGAAACTAATGCAAAATTCTATATTCTCCTTTTAGTAGTACTGCAAAAACCTCATGCCAGCATAGAGAAAGAAAGAAAAAAACAAATCCACTACACCAGTCTAGTAAGATGCAGTATACACATACAGCATCAAAACCACATGGTGCTCCTTGTCATGCTTTTTGTCACACATATAAACCAATATCATCAAACAAGTAATGAGGATATGATAGTCAAGAGGATTACACAGGTCTAAAGCCAGTACCTTCCCCCGTATCCCACCAGTGCCGGTCCCAGGAACCAGGCCCTCTCAGAGCCTGGCAAGAGGCGACTGGGGTATGGCTGGTGATTTCGCGATGGCAATGGAGGTGCAGCGACCACAGGAGTAGGCAAAGGGGTGTACAATGAGGGGGTAAAGACGACCCACTCCTGCAGGAAGGGATTCATGCCACAAAGCTCTGTCACACGCAACACTATCGACTGATTCTCTCATCTGTGCATCCAATTTCCCTTCGCAGTATTACACTCTTCAGCATTTTGCCTCCTCATTTGAAATGCCGTTTCTGTGTATCAATTTTTTTCTTTGTACAGTTCTCAACAATAACACTTATCAACGTCTATCCATGTACATTATCCCAAACAAAATGCAAATAAAGTCAATCCTTTATCTGAAATAGAATATCCACATATTTCAGGAGTGCTCAATCTTCTATTCCAAAATAAACTCCCAATATTCAAAATTACGCCAACATTTTTTTATCAATAAATAAATGAAAGTATATGTATATGTATATGTGTATGTGTATGTGTATATGTATATGTGTATGTATGTATGTATGGATGTATATATATATATATATATATATATATATATATATATATATATATATATATATATATGTATATGTATAATATATATATATATGTTATATATATATATATATATATATATATATATATACACATCCATACATACATACATACACACACACACACAGGCATATACATGCATATATAAATAATTATACAAACATCTTATATTACAGTATATTTAATTAATACAAATTGCTGGGGGGGGAGGGAAGGAGAGAGGGGGAGGGGAAAAGAGAAGATAAGAAGAAAAGATAACAAGTAACAAATATGCAAAAACACAAGGAGGAGAGGAGAAGAAAAGGGAGAGGAGAGGAGAGGAGAGGAGAGGAGAGGAGAGGAGAGAAGAGGAGAAGGGGGAGGACAGGAGAATGGAGAGGAGAGGAGAGGAGAGGAGAGGAGCAAGGGGATGGGAGAGGGGAGAGGGGAGAGGAGAGAGGGGAGGGGTGGAGAGAGGAGAGAGGGGAGGGGAGGAGAAAGGAGAAAGGAGAGAAGGGAGGGGAGAGGATAGAGGAGAAGGGAGAGAAGTGAATAGAAGAGAGAATAGAAGAGAGAAGTGAAGAGAGGAGATGAGAGGAGAGGATATAAGAGAAGATAGAAGAGGAGAGAAGAGAAGGAGATGAGAGGGGAGGAAAGGAAAGGGGGAAGAGTAGGGGGGGGGGGGGGCTGCGAGCTCATGCCATGTGAGGGTCATGCACCACGCGGCCAAGTGGAGGCTTCCTCTTTAACAGCTCTAGGCCACAGCTCATACCACCTTTCGGTCTTTTAACATGTTTTTTTTGCTTTTATTTCCACAAAGCTTTAAATTTAGCTCTAATGGAACAGAGCGCGTGATAGCAAAATATCTTAAAATACGATCGTTTCAGGTAGGCACATCATGGTGTTTAATATTTGGCATTATCAATTCGGCTTTCTAAACACACCAATGCATTTTTTACGAACATAAATTTGAATGCGAAGAACTCCATCCTCCTACAAAAAAATAATGCCCGTCCTCGCCCACTCATTAAAACGTCAATAAAACGTAAACATTCCGAAAGAAAATGAAACGAAAAACAAGTCTCAAGAACACGAGACGCCAACGTCGAGACCTTCGTTTTAATTACACCGCGCCGATAAAGTCTACGGGAATTGCACTCCAGGGAAACCTTTCGTGTGAGACCATGCTTCCCCAACACGCTTTTTCTTAACGTATTCAACGCTAAAATGTTTTTTATCCATTTCTGTTTATAAAACAGGAAACTTAATAATCAGAACTTACTGACTGTTGATGACTAATGATAATGATGATGATATTAAAATGATTATAAAAAAAGTATCGCAAAATGAGAAATATTTAATTCCAATTTTCGCCTTATTTTTCATGAATAATAAAAGGAAGGTGGTGATTCAGGATATGAAGGAAAAAAGGAGGAAGAAGGAGATGAAGGAAATGAAAGAGAAAAAAAGGAGGAAGGATGAGAAAAGAGGAAAAAACTGAAGGTAGTAGAGAAGGCATAAAAAAACGACAGCGGAAGAGGAGGAAGAAGAAGAAGAAGAGGAGGTAAAGCAGGAAGTCCCGCGTTCCGTCGGATTGGAAGCAAGAACCCGAGGACGACCCTCTGCGGCGAGAGAAGATCCTCTCTCCTTCGCCGCCCTCGTCTCCTTCGCCCAGAGGAGGTCAGCGTCCGTGCGTCCGTCCTCCCTCCCTCCCGCCCCGCGAGCTCCGGGAGAGGAAGTAGTCTAGCAACCCGGAAGGAAGCGCCTGCGGGGCGTGGGAAGGATGCCATCGCGATGAAGGACGTCCGACCCACGTGAGGAGGCGGCGACACGCAAATAACTACGCAAAAATGAACATGTATACAACACAAGCACGCATCCCACACATCGGTCGAAAAAAGACATCCCCTCCCCTACCCCCCTACCCCCCTCGTGGTGTAGAGATGACGGACCACAGGCGTTAATTAATGTGATAAATGAACAACCCGGGAGGTTTGACTTCTCTTAACGCTCTCAAGCAATTTTTCCATCGGTGTTCGTTAACTATTCAAGTAAAGGCCATGCATATGTACGTGAAGCAAAGTATATTGTATACGTATGCCATAATTTATGTAGATGTATGCAACTGTGCACAATAGTATTTCTGTCTGTGTATGTATTCATAGAAAGTTGTGCACCCGTAAATAAAGAAGCGCACATGCATATTTCCACACATGCATGGATACATACATATGCATGGACGCACGCACGTAGGGACGCACACATGGAACTAACGGAAGAACGGACATCAAACAGAAGGGAGGACAGACACCGAAAGGCCCGTTTGTTCCATGCGCGCCCATTTCCCCAAAGCCCGGGAAATGCCTCTCGATCCGCGGGTTCTCTCCCGCCGCCGCCGCCGCCGCCGCAGCCGCAACTTTCACTCTCGACCCCCACTAGGTACGAGCAGAACCCATGCTCATGCTAGACGATTTTTTTATGACAACTTCCATGCTAAGATTATGGGAGAGGGAGAGGGAGAGGGAAAAGGGAAAGGAAAGAGGAGAGAATAGAGGAGAAGAGAGAGAACACAGAGGAGAGGAGAGGAGAGGAGAGGAGAGGAGAGGAGAGAGAGAAGGATGAAACATAATGAGAACCCTTACACAAACCCGTTAAGACTAATCACTATGATGCCCAACCCTCACAGGAACTAGCTGGACTCCACACCCACCCCCACCCCCAACCCCATACCCCTATTCTACTCCCCCGTCCTAACTCCGACCCCTTTCCACTCTTTCACCCATCCCCTCCAAACCCCCCTCCCCTCCCGTCCTCCCACCCACACCCTGAAAGGCTTCAATCCTCATTCACAAAGATCGCCCCGTGCAACGCCAGAAACAGTTTTTACACCCTCCTCCTCCTCCTCCTCCCCCGGGCTCCCTTTCCCCAACCTCTGGTCTTTATCCGCCCCCTCTCCCAACCTTCTTTCTTCTCCCCCCTTCCTCACTTCACCCCTCCCCCCTACCCTTACCCCCTCTTCTGATCACCACGTGGCAACTGCACACGTAAATATTTACCCGACGGGACATTTAGCCGAGGGGATAGAGAGAGAAAAAAAGGGATCTGAATACCCCTTTCCTGCCCCCTCCCCCCAGGCCTCCTCCCCTAAATCTCCCTTTACTTTCTTCGTCTCATCTCCATTCCCTACGCCTCCTCCTCGCCTCCACTACCTATTATTAATCATAAAATAATAACAGTACCAATAATCAATACTAATAACAATGGTGGTGTTGGAGATGATCATAATGATGAAAATAAGTGTAACAACATTAACAAATAAAGTAATAACTCTCACTTCCTCTCTCTCCATCCGCTCTCCTATCCCCCCCTCCCTTCCCCCCTCTCAAGTCCAACTCCTACCCCCTCCTTCCCCACTTGTAGTGCCTCCTCCTCGAAAGCAACACCGGAAGAGGCTCAGCCGCTAAATATAGGCTCCGGAGCCTCGGCCGGATGCACTGATCCAGGCCGACCGCGCCGAAATGTCATCCGATATTTGCATCCTTGTTGTCTTTCCCGTCTTTTATTCCTTTCATTTTCTTTCTTCTCTATTTCTCTGTTTTTTTTTTGTTTTTTTTTTGGCCTTATGTATAACTGATACCTCACTTCTCTTCCATTTTCCCTTGCCCATCTCATCCATTCTCTTCTTTTTCATGCTCATCCGCTTCATCGAACATTTTCCCCTCATGGATCTTGATCATCTTCATCTTCATCTTCATCTTCATCTTCATCTTCTTTCGTATCCAAGCCCTTTCTAATTCTACCCGCTTTCCCCACCTGCTTCCCTTCCCACCCCTTTCCGCGTGGAAGCCATCTAACTATCGGAACTCAATCACTGAAGAGAAGATGAGAGGAAAGGAGGGAGAGAGGAAGCGAGATAGTGAAGAAGGGAGTGACGAAGAGAATAAGAGGAAGACAGTAGGAAAAGAAGAGGAAGAGATAAGCGGCGACAGAACGAGGGCACCGAAGATAAGAAGCTGGAGATAAGGAAGAAAAGAGAAAAATTGCCTAAAGGAGAGCTCCAATGCACAGACAAAGGCGACTAATTCTGGAAAGGGGGAGAAATCCAGATAAAGTTACCAACTACAGAGAAAAAAGGAGGAATCTTTAACGAATAAAAACCCATTACGAAATAAAGAAAGAGACAGAGAAAAATAGAAAGAGAGAAAAAAAAGGGAGAAAAAAGAGAGAAAAAAAACGACAACAGACAGACAGACAAAGACAGACACACACACACGAAACCCACGCACGACCAGGCAGTGACGACGGCATTAGTGACGGCTCACGGGACGGTTGGCGCGCTCTCGGGTGAACGCACAGGCCGAGTTGATGGGGGAGGGGGGAAGGGGGGAAGGGGGCGTGAGACCCATACCTGAAACGCCGCAGGTAACACGTCATGGGGCACTGGGGTATGGGGTACGAAAGGCAGGAAGCCAGGGCAGGCGAAGGGGACGGCAGAGTGACATATACGAGGTGGTGGAGTATGAGGGGAAAACGTAAGAGGGATTGGCAAAAGAGGGAAAAGGGGGAAAAAAGAGGGGAGAAAATAGAGAGGAAAGAATCGAGGAGGAAGTAGAGAGGAGGAAGTAGAGAGGACGGAATCGAGAGGGAAAAGAGGTGAGGAAGAAAAGGAGAGGAAAAAGTGGGGGAGAGAGGGTAGGAAGAAGAGGAGAGGAGAGAAGGGAGGAAGAAGAGGAGAGGAAAGGGGGAGAAATTAAGGGAAAACGGGCATGTGGTGAGGGTATAAACAGTTTCCAGGGGTCACACCCCGGTTAACGATGACCAACGGTGCCACGTTACAAAGGGAGAACCAGAGAGCAAAGGGGAGGGCAAGATCACGATGATGAAGGGGGAGAGGAGAGGAGGAGGAGGTCTTAGTACCCCCTTACCCCCTGACCCCACCTCCCTCACACTTCCCCTATCCCCCCTACTCTGTGACCCCTAACTCTCCCTCCCTCTCCTTCACCTACACCCTGACCCCTAACACTCCCCCCACCCCCACCCCCCACGGCCATGGTCTCAGAGTGAGGTAATTATAACCCCGGAGTCATATGCGGCGCAACGGTTCTCGCGTGAAGCAAAACATTCGTGCCCTTCGTGAGTGACTCTCCCCCCCACCCTCCTTCCCCCAAGTTCTTAGCCATGTGACCTCCGACGCCCCTGTGGCCTTCACCAGTCAGACAGCCACAGACAGACAGACAAACAGACATGCAGAGAATCACAGACAGAGTTACAGAGACAGAAAGACAGACAGACCGACCGACAGAGTCCAATCGCATTTCACGTTTAACATTCAAGTGCGACCCCTGACTCGGATCCAACTGTCGAGATTCTAGTTGCACTGGTATTGTCATGCATTATTCACTAATACAAAGTTGGTGCAATGTTAAATGACTTAAGCAATTCAGTTGGAAGTCACGAAGTCATTTCATATTATCGTTATAGAGCCATATCATTTACATAATGCTCAGCGGTTGTTGAAAAAGACTGGCAATACTTTCGAGTCATAAATTCAACAACGCCGCTGCATAGCAAAATAACTGCTGGACACGAGGCAAGGGCAGAATGAACAGCAAACCTCGTCACAGCGGGGAAGGGGGGGGGGTTAGAGAGAGAGAGAGAGAGAGAGAGAGAGAGAGAGAGAGAGAGAGAGAGAGAGAGAGAGAGAGAGAGAGAGAGAGAGAGAGAGAGAGAGAGAGAGAGAGAGAGAGAGAAGGGGGGGGTGTTACTTCAAAAAGCGTCCCTTTTGAAGCCTCTGGATCGACGTGGTGCTCCGTCACAATCAGCGCTGCGAGATCAATTAAGCCCCTTCCTCGGCTCCCGAAACAAGATTGCGGCGAGGCAAGTGCTTCCATTATGGCGTTGCTGGACGCCGCTCCTCGATTGCTCAATGGATGGTGATTGATGATTGATAATGATGATGAGGTGGAGAAGGAGAATCATCGTCATCACCACCACCATCTGCGTCATCGTCGTCATCACCCCCCTCCCACCATTACCACCACCACCACCATCATTATTCACAACTACCACCATCATGATCCTTCAAGGAATGCCACTAGGCCGAAGGTCGGCTCTCCCCGGCACTTGCGTTTTTGCAGCAGACAGCGCCGCAGCTGTGTCTTCTCTTTTAACAGACTTGGAGCGTCTTCTTTTTGTTTCACAGAAACTTACACTCCCTTCTTTTAATACACTTACACTGCCGTCCTCTCTTTAAATAGACTTCTAGTGTGTTCTAGAAGAGTCTGAACCAGCTTCCTTCTCTTTGTTCTGGGACAAACATTATTTCCCTTCGTTTTAACAGAACTGCACTGTACTTTTTTCTATAATAAACCGCATGTGCACGTACATGCTTCTTTCTCAACAGAACTGCAGTACATTTCTAAAGAGTTAAATTCCCTTCCCTTTAGAGCAGACTTGCACTTCTTGCTGGTTGGACGGACACACACGGTCTTCCTTCTTATACCTTCACTTCTTTCATTTGACACGTTCCTCTTTTTTCAATATTATTTTAGATATACCTTTAGTATTTATTTTGGTGAGTTTACACGCGTCTTCGATTTTACTTTTCTTCTTCTTCTTAATGGAATCGTGGTGTTTCTTCTTTTTTTTACGAAGATTTGGAGTCCATGTGTCTGCATGAGGGTTCTCTCTCTCTCTCTCTCTCTCTCTCTCTCTCTCTCTCTCTCTCTCTCTCTCTCTCTCTCTCTCTCTCATATGTATCTGAATTTCAGTATTCCCCACCCAACCCCTAACCCCTCCATTTCGTACCCCCACCTTCTTCCTTTTTTAAGCCTGTGATTTACGTATGGCTGAGTCAGAGTCCGTACTTGACACACCCATGAACTACTGCACTTGCCCCATGCGTCACCCACCTACCTACCTACCTACCTACCTATCTACCCACACTTTATCCCACCAACTCACCAACCCATACTTCCCTCATGACTTATCATTATTTTACTCGCTAGAAATGGGTACAAAAAAAAAAACAACAACAAAAAACGCAAGACAAAATGGGGATAAAAGGACAAAGCGACTCGCCACCAATGGCATTCGACCACGCCTTCTGGCAGGTGTCAAAAGGCCCGAGCCACGCCGAGTAACGTTGGCCGAGTCCACGCCCTGCATGGCACCACGTGACCCCTTGGCACCGTGCCTGGATCCCTTACTCGCAAAAGGGGCTCTCAATACGTAATAAATAAATGAAAAAGGTAAATGACTAATAAACGCACGGATTAGAAATAAACAAATAAATAACAAAATAATGAACTTCATTAAATCTTTTGCCACAGGAGTCGACAGTGCAAACGCCCCGCCCCGTCCCTCAAAATGACAACCTCATTTAACCTCATCCAACACTCCCCCACCCACCACATTCTCCCAAAACTCCCCTTCAACACCCAACCCCAACCCCAACCCCTACCCCAACTCCAACTCTCTCCCCCCCTCCCCCTCCCCTTCCCCCACAACGAATCATCCTACCAAAAGAATCCCAAACGCGAGTCAAGACAGCCGACCATGCTTGATCCATCCCAGGTAAACCGCAAGGCAAACTCCCCTGGGCCATGGATACACCCCTACCCCTAGTCCACGACCCCCCTCACCCCTCACCCCTCACCCCTCCTCCCTTCGGTTCCCTTTCCATGCATTACGATCAATTGTTATGGCGGTGGCGGCCGCTCCGACCTCTTCCTCCGCTGTTTACACGACGCTAATAAACTCTACCTGGCTCTACCTGGGAAGAAGGGAAGGGAGAGAAAGGGAGAGAAAGGGAGAGAAAGGGAGAAAGGGGAGAGAGAGAAGAGAGAGGAAAGAGAGAAGAGAGAGGAAAGAGAGGAAAGAGAGGAGAGAGAGGAAAGAGAGGAGAGAGAGAAGAGAGAGGGAAGAGAGGAGAGAGAGGAAAGAGAGGAGAAAGAGGAGAGGGAGAAAGAGAAAGAGAGAGGAAAAAGAGAGATGGAGAGATGAAGAGAGAGAGAGAGAGAGAGAGAGAGAGAGAGAGAGAGAGAGAGAGAGAGAGAGAGAGAGAGAGAGAGAGAGAGAGAGAGAGAGAGAGAGGAAGAAGGCGAGGGGATTCCGAGACCAGTAAAGGGGAAGAGGGAGTGAGTCAGGACGGTTCCAAAGGGTCAATAGGTGGGGGTCGGAGTCTAATGGGTGGGGTCAGAATTTCAGACTTCATAGCTTGTTTGAACCGACGTCCAACCGGCGGGGTACAGAGGCCAAGGATGGAGGGGGTGGGGTTAGGAGTACGGGTACGGAGGGTGAGGATTGGGAGGGGTATGGGTATGGGTGGCGGGGGTGGATAGGGTAATGGGTATGGGTAGGGGGGTGGGGGTTGGAAGAGGATAGAGGTGAGAGGGGGTAAAAGTTTAACGGTGCAGGGTCGGATTGGGAATGAGAACGAGAAAGAGATCAAAGGAAGAAAGGAGGCAAGGATGGAATGATAGAAGGAGGGAGGGAACGAAAGAAAGAAAGAAGGAAGGAAGGAAGGAGAGACGGAGAGAGAACAAGACAAATAAAGATAAATAGAAGTCAAGACCACGGCGGCCTGGGTAGGTAAGAATGGGGTCCTGGTGAAAGACGACCTTGTCCCGGGGCCTCGGCGGCCTCCATACCCCTCTTACTTTCATCCACCCACCCAAACGACCATCCGCACACTATCTAAACATCCATCCATCCACTCACCTAAACATTAATCCATCTATCCACTCATCTAAATATCGATCCATCCATCCAGTCACCTAAACATTAATCCTTCCATCCACCCGTCCACTCACCTAAACATTAATCCTTCCATCCACCCATCCACTCACCTAAACATCTAATTCATCCAACTACCATCCATTCATCCAACTACTTACCCAAACGTCTATCGATTCCCTTACCTGTCCAATCATCCAATCACCCACCCAACCATCTTTCCCGATTTAAAAGGGTGAAGTTTCCATCTACAAAAAAAGAATACAAGCATCCTTCTGTTCGCGACCTTTTGAAGGATGTTTTGAAAGCACGGATGGCCTTCTGGATTCGCGCGCAAGCAGATAACTTCTTGCGTGGGGGGAGGAGTGGAAAATCTGAGAGATGAAAAAAGAAAGAAAGTAGAGAAATGACAATGGGTTGGTGAGGACGATGTGTACCGCAACAATATCAATGTCTTTGCTAAACCACCAATCGTATTATCGTGCAAATTCCCATGCTTTTTCACTTCCAAAATACCCCTTCCCTCGGTAAAAGAAGATAAATAAATAAATAAATGGAATATAAAAAAAGACCTACACCTTGCGCCGCCCATTTCCCAACGCCTTCGACGCGAGACGCCCAGCCGTGCCCATCCATCCGTTACCTTCATTATTCTAAGAAAGTAAATCAGTAAATAAATGCATAAATAAAATCGCGGCGATTCACTTAGTATGTACAATCACGGCTTGCTCAAGGCGAAGGATTCTGGCCTTGCAAAGCACACGCCTTGCGCAGCGCCTCCTGCATCCCACTTTCCCTTCAGGATCCCCGCTCGGCTGGCGAGGCTAGAGCTCCGCTAGGGCACTGTAAGACTAGGTCTCCCTCGCTGCCTGTAAACGCAAGGAATTGAGGGAGAGGGAGGGGTGAGGGAAGGGGGGGAGTGAAAGGTAGGCTCAGGCACTTCCCCCCGAGACTGCACAAACACTTGTACGTCCCAACACCAACATCATCACCACCTCCCCTCAACTTGTTCCCCTCTCCCTCCCCACCACACACATACCATACATCCCCTTCTTCCCCCCCCCCCTCGCCTCCCCAGCACACTGGGTTTTCTCACTGAAATGGCCATGTCTGGATAGAGTCTAGGATCACTGGCTCTCCTCTATCACTATTTACACACTGCCACCGCGTCTAACGTTGCTATCTTATCGTTCTACCTGGCTTTCCTTTTCCCTCGGTCGTTCTCCTCTTCCTTGTCTCCCTCACTCCCTCCCTCCCTCCCTCTTTCACTCACTCCGTCTCTCTTTCTCGAACTTCCCTCCTTCCCTTTCGATCTTTCTTGGCTGTTCCTTTCCTTCACACGAGTAGAAAGAAATGACACTTCCGTGAAACACGCACAAAAATGACACCATGGTTACGGACATGCGTCGCAAGGCAAGTCACTCGCGTATCGCGGTCTTATCCCAACGACGAACATGTTCCGCATCCTGTTTACTGCCCGGGACCGGCGGCGAACGGCGAGCTTGCACGCACAGCGAACGCTTCAGCTGATCCTTCGACAACGAGATAGATCACAATGGAGGTCACGAAACGACCATGTCCTGGATGATACATACACACACACACGAACACACACAAGCGTTGATCCAGTTCACGGAACCAACGTGACGATCGTGAGACGGGAATTATTATGAGCAGGGACTGACCCTCTCTCTCAGGCCGCGACACACACTACTAATACTACACACACTGTCTTGGTGTGGGTGGCTGGGTGTGGGGTGCCGACGGGAGGGTGGGATGTGGGGGTGGGGGGGTGCGAGGGCCGAGCCAAGGAAGCTGTTCCCCACATGTTAAGCCCCTCCTCTCCCTTTCCCTACCCAGCCCTCCCTCCCCTGCCCTTGGCCCTCTACAGTGCCCACCCAAAGGCCCAACATACCCTCCGCGAGGTCACTGTCTCCACCCGCGCGACACACAACACGCTGAGTGCATAGCGAGCTCCCGCTGGCAGCCGCCCTCGGCCTCTTCGCACTCACGCACACTGGGGCCGCTGCCGACGCCACCGCGATCGCCTCGCCACTGATACTACCAGCGTTTGTTTGGGCTGTCCCAAGACACTAACAAGACCACGTTGTTGAGTGGCACGGATCGCTGGCTGGCTGGCTGACTTGCGGGCGGGCAGGCGGATGGGCGGGCGCGGGCGCGCACAAGTCTCCCTCTCTCTACCACACAACACACTATCACTACCACTGCCGCCACGGGAACTGCCGCCTGCGGTCTCCGTGTCTACCGCTGCTGCTGCTGCTACTCCCCGCTGGCTCCACTGGAGGTCTCCCCGTCCTCCATCCTTCACGCTGGCTCCTCCCCCTCCCCCTCCCTCCCCCTCGGCCGCCTCCCCTCACGCCGCACAACTTTCCCTATCGCTTCCCGCCATCTCCCACGGCATTTCGCCCCTTTTCACTGACGCAACTTACGAGCGTGACCGCAACAATGCTCACTCCACGGAAGAATTCGCCCGCTTATTGGCCGATTCACACGCAAATACAGCGGCGAAATAAACGAACACGCAACCTCCGAAAGCAGACGAATAAGCGAAACATTTTGGCGCGGAGGACGAACGCACGCGACACGCTCCCCTCGGCTGACTCATTCCCCTTCCTCACTCTCCCTCTCTCTTCCCCTCCCGTCTCTCTCTCTCTCTCTCTCTCTCTCTCTCTCTCTCTCTCTCTCTCTCTCTCTCTCTCTCTCTCTCTCTCTCTCTCTTCGTCCCCTTTCTTCCCCTTTTTCGTACCAACATTCTCCCTCACATTTCCGTAAGCAGTCGTCGCCAACTCGTCACTCTACCAGCTTTCTTTCTCTTCCTTCATCTTCTTGTCATCGTCATCGTCGTTGTCCACTTCCTCCCAGTCGTCGTCCACCTCTTCCTCCCAGTCACTTCCCTCCTTCCACCTCCTCCGCCTCTTCCTTTCTTGGGACAATCCATCAAGCACAACCTCACTCCTCATTCCCTGTCCCTGCACTTGCCCCTGCCCCTGGCCACCACCGAGTGCTATCTCATCCCTCGCTCGCCCTCAGGTTATATCTCTCTTACCTCCCCTCCCCCCTTACTCATACAGAGGCCTGACAACCATTTACCTCACTATCAAACCGTTTAATCAAGGTGCCGAGAAGGGGAGGAGGGAGGGAGAGATAGTGAAGATAGGGAGGGAGGGAGGGAAGAGATAGAGAGAAGGGGGAAGGAGGGAAGAGATAGTGAGAAGGAGGGAAGAAATAGTGAGGAGGAGGGAGGGAAGAGATAGTGAGGAGAGGGAGGGAGGGAAGAGATAGTGAGGAGAGAGAGAGAGAGAGAGAGAGAGAGAGAGAGAGAGAGAGAGAGAGAGAGAGAGAGAGAGGGAGAGGAGAGAGGGGAGAGGGGAGGGGAGGGGAGGGGGAGGGGGAGAGAGAGAGAGAGAGAGAGAGAGAGAGAGGGAGAGAGAGAGAGAGAGAGAGAGAGAGAGAGAGAGAGAGAGAGAGAAAGAGATAACAAGACCTAAGTCGCGTGCCTCAACCCATTAAACCATAACTACAAATGGCTCGCATCTGCCCCAACATCGATAAATGCTTAGGCCCACGTCGAAAGGGGGGCGCAGTAGGGATTGCGTCTCCGAAGCTGGGAGAACCGCAAGCAATTAGGGATCAGAATTCGAAGGAGAAAGAGAAAGAGAAAGAGGAAGAGATAAGGAGGAACAGGTCGAGAAGGAAAATGACCAAAAGGAGTCCTGAGGAGAAAGGACCACCTAGCAGCCGAAGAGATAGGAAAGAGGAACCCGAAGATAAGCGAAAGGCATGGCTGTCGCAATCGCGCTAGACCAGAACGGGGTATCGGGACTACCTCTCTCCTCGGTGCTTGTGCCAAGGCCTATCTGCTATTCCCACGCTAATATCTCCTGTAGGGGAGGGGGGGGGGCACTCTTCTCCCATCACTGACCATGCATGACCCCTCTGCCATAGACTTATCGATCGGCCGTCCTGCCTGCCTGCCTGTCTACCAGCCTGCCCGCCTGTCTGCATGCCTGTCCGTCAGTCTGCCCCGTTATCAACATATGACCATATTCATTAGTCCCATCTGTTGGTTTATGAGCCATTTTTCTCTCTCTCGTGTAAACTGACATGTGACCGCTTTCCCTCCCCCTGTCTGCTACACTGACGACTGACTGGATGACCGAATTTTTTTTCTCTCTATTTGTCTCTCACTCACTATGCCCTTTTCTATTCCCATTCCTGTCCCTACTATCGCTTTGTCCCCGCCCGTCTCTTCTCTTGCCTCTCCATTCTTCTCCCTGTCTGTTGCAGCATCCCCCCCCCTCTCTCCCTCTCACTCTCCCTTCACCTTTTCCTTCCTCTCCTCTCCTCCTCTCCCCTCCCTCCTTCCCTCCCTCCCACTCTTCCGTCTGGCTCCGTGTCTCCCTATTCCAAACGTTTTTCCATCCCAGCATAACATGTGATAATTGTTTACATAAACCCCGATAAGCCCAAACCAGGACCCCCCTCCCCCTTCTCTCCTTCTCTCCCACGACCTCTCCTCCCCCCAGCCGCAGCCACACGTGGGAGACGAGGAATCCCCCGAAGTTAGTCTCTCCTCCCCTGCATCCGCCCTGTCTATTAATAAGCAAGTCCTATGCCTGTTATTAATATCCAAGACCAAACAATGCTGGGAGGTGTATAGGATAAGACAGGATGGGGTGGGTTGGGATAGGACGACGTAGAAAGGATGGGGGTGAGAAAGGATACGATAGGATACGACAGGATGGGGTGGGTTGGGATAGGACGACGTAGAATAGGATGGGGGTGAGAAAGGATACGATAGGATAAGGCACGATGGGATAGAATGGGGTAGTGTAGGATGAGGTAGGACAGGACAGGACAGGATAGGATATGAATGGGTCTGGATGGATGATTTTTTTTTTCTTTTTTTTGTTACAATAAGTTTACGTGTCATTTTGTGTCCACGTGCAGGTCAGTCTCGGTGGCCTGCCTCGTGTTCACCTCTTTGGGCTCAGGGATCTAGGCGACATACGTTCTGAATGGCGGTCGTTCTATCATGCCAGACGAGAGGTCTGTTTGCTTGCTCATCTTTCTTTCTTCTCTCTCCCTCTCTTCTCTTTTCTCTCTCCTCTCTTCCTTCTTCTTCCTCCTCCTCCTTCCCTCTCTTCCACGCTTCTAATACTCTCTCTTTTCTGCCCCCCCCCCCATCCCATATCCTCTTCTCCCCCCCCCCCCTCTCATCCTATACGCCCGTGTGTGGTCGCGTGCGTGTTGAGGTGAACCACGGCCGCCCAAAGAAACGGTTCTGGGCGTCCGTGATGTCCTGGGATGTCCCTCGGCTTGGCCTGGATGCCTGGAGCCAGACGGATGTCCACTTCGCCTGGTGTAAGAGGGAGGGAGGGAGTAAGGGAAGAGAATGAAGGAAGGAGGAAGTGAAGGAATAAGGGAGAAAAGGAGGGGCGGTGGTTGGGAGGGGGAAGGGAGAAGGAGGAAAGACCTTGGCCCTGAGACGCACAGGAGACTTAAAAGGATGAGAAAAAGGAGGCGACGGCCCTCATCACCAGCAGTGTGTCCTAGTCAAAGGTTGAAGGGATTATACCATAGAAAGGGGTGTGATGCCATTCAAAGGAAGGAGAGAGAGAGAGAGAGAGAGAGAGAGAGAGAGAGAGAGAGAGAGAGAGAGAGAGAGAGAGAGAGAGAGAGAGAGAGAGAGAGAGAGAGAGAGAGAGAGAGAGAGAGAGAAATATATTCCGTCTGCCTGCATTGAAGTTATCAAAAGCCAGACCCGACCATCAAGTCACGGCAATCACCGCTTTTGCGTTAGGCTGTTACCATCCAATACAAGTCACATGCAGTTAAGCTAATGGTTCTGCACGCCCACGCCCACCAGTCCGCCCTCCCGCCCTCCCGCCTGCCGTAGCTCCATCAGCAACGCAGCGCGGGGAGATCCGGGAGCACCACCCCCGCCGACGACGCCCTCGGAAACAGGATCCGAAGGGAAGGCAAGGAGGGATAGGGGAACGAGTGGGGGGTGAGAGAGGGAGGGAGTGATACAGGCACACAGGGAGGGAAGGAGGGAGGGGAAGAAGAAAGGAGGTAGGGTGTGGAGGGAACGAGGAGGCTCTCCCCAGCTACGCCAAGTTGGTGCCGCGTCAGGGAAAAGCTCCCGGGGTGCCGCGTGTCTCGCAGCATTACCACGGGGGGGGAGGGGGGGGGGAGAAGGGGGAGGAGGACAGGGAAAGAGGAGATTGTTACAAGGGGAGACGGACGATGGGGCGGAAAAGGGAATGGGATGAGGGGGTGGGAGAAGAGAGGAGGAGAAGAGAGGAGGAGGAGGAGGTGGGGGGGAAGGGAGGTCCATACGCACATAAATTACTCTCCCTTACCAACGCCGTCGCTCCAAAGCTCTCTCTTCTCGAACACCGTAATATCTCCGTTAAAATGTCAAAGTCAGCAAAGCCATGGCACTTCTACCAAACCCCCTCTCCGCCGTGCCTTAACTCCCTCCCCACCTCCCTCCCTCCCTCCCTCTCCCCACCCCCCCTCCCCGCCCCTCCCCTCGTCCCTCCGACCTACATAGTGCCACCGGATTAAAGGGAATTGGACATTTAAAGTAACCAAGATTAGAACCCTCTCTCTCCCCCCCCCCTTCTCCTACCGCCATCCCGCCCTCTGCCCTCCCTCCCTCCCTCCCTGCCCTACCCTCTTCCCTTACAGCCACCTGCCCCCTGCCCTCTTATCCCCCGCCCCACTACCCCCACCATGCCCTCCTCCCCCACCAAGAGGAAAGAGGAAATAGGCCTTAGTGACCCCACGTGGTGTCGGCTGCGGTGGGTAGCCACTGGAGCGCGGGCAATGGATTGGGCGGGGGCGGGGGGGGGGGGGGGGGAAAGCGGAGGAAGGGAGAGGGGGAAAGTGGAGGGGAAATAGATAAGAGATAAAGAACCAGGAGGGAGGAGGGAGGAGGAAGGCAGTTGAGGGAAATTGAGGGAGGGGTATGGCCGAGAGGAAAGTTCGGAGGAAATGTTTGGGGGGGGGGATGGGGAGGGGGAGGGGGAGAGAGAGAGAGAGAGAGAGAGAGAGAGAGAGAGAGAGAGAGAGAGAGAGAGAGAGAGAGAGAGAGAGAGAGAGAGACAGACAGAGAGAGAGGGGGGGGGGAGGGAGGCAGATGCACCCTCATGGGGAGGTAAAACGAGATAGGGGGACGCAGACAGATCTAAGAGGGGAGATAGAGACTTAGAGGGACAGGTTGATACACCCAAGAGGGGAGGTAAAGGGGACAGTCGCATTCAAGAGGTTGCCGCAGTAAGGGAAAAAGAGGGGAAAGGAGCGAGAGGGAGGGAAGGACAGAGAGAGAGAGAGAGAGAGAGAGAGAGAGAGAGAGAGAGAGAGAGAGAGAGAGAGAGAGAGAGAGAGAGAGAGAGAGAGAGAGAGAGGAGAGAGAGAGAGGAGAG
>NW_028234419.1:23179442-23181942 GCF_977035675.1 Penaeus japonicus
GATTTTTCCCTCGACATCCAGATCCCCAAAATGTTTTCCTCGGGAAGCGAAAGGTCTGACCTACTTTGCCGTCGACGTGGCGCTTTTTACGATAATCATGTCAGGAAAATATGATGCATTTCACTACTTCTTCCTTCTTCTCCTATTAATGGCCTCCCGGCATCGCTCTGCCATTTTATGTCCCTTCCTTCCTTCCTTCCTTCCTTCCTTCCTTCCTTCCTTCCTTCCTTTCTTCACTTCCATTCACCCTCACGTTGAGATGGAAGAAGGGAAGAGAAGGAAAGAGGAAGGAGGGAGGGGAAAGGGGATGGAAAGAAGGGTCAAGAATGGAGGGAAGGGGAATGAGGGGAAGAAGAACAGGGCGGGAAAGGGGATGAAGAGGGAAGGGGAAAGAGGGGATGGGAAGGCTGGGGCTAGAGAGGAGGTAGGGAATAAGGGAATGAGAAAGGAAAGAGGAGAAAAGAACGAGGGAAGGAGAGAGGAGTGATGATGGAGAGAAGGGCAGAGGAAGAAGGGGGGAAACGGGGAAGGGGAATAGGAAGGAGGGAAGAGGAGGGGGGAAGCTCGGAAGGGGCTGGGAAGGAAGAAAAGGAAAGAAAGGATGAGAAAGGGGAGAATGGAATACAAAGAGGAGGAAAGGAGAAAAAGAGAATAGAGGGCTAAGAAAAGAAAATCAATCATGAAAAGAAAAGAAAAAAGAAAAAGTAACTAAAAAGAAGAGAGAGGGAGAACAGGGAAAGTCAATAAGCGAAAAGGTTACAGAAAATGGGTCTGAGAGAGAGGGCCGGAGCCACCTACACGCAGACAGCAGCAGAGAATGGGAGAAACAGAAATAAGAGACTGGCGCAACAGAGGATGAATACGAGGCATGGAACAAGGGAGAGCGAAGAGGTGGTGCAAGAAGGGAGGGAGAGAGGGGAGGCAGGTATGGAGAAAGAAGTTGGAAGATGGAGGGAGAAAGGAAGAGAGAGAGAGAGAGAGAGAGGGAGATGGAGAGAGAGAGAGAGAGAGAGAGAGAGAGAGAGAGAGAGAGAGAGAGAGAGAGAGAGAGAGAGAGAGAGAGAGAGAGAGAGAGAGAGAGAGAGAGAGAGAGAGAGAGAGAGAGAGAGAGAGGGAGGGAGGGAGGGAGGGAGGGAGGGAGGGAGGGAGGGGGGGGGGGAGGGAGGGAGGGAGGGAGGGAGGGAGGGAGAGAGAGAGAGAGAGAGAGAGAGAGAGAGAGAGAGAGAGAGAGAGAGAGAGAGAGAGAGAGAGAGAGAGAGAGAGAGAGAGAGAGAGAGAGAGAGAGAGAGAGGACAGAGATAATAGAAAGACAGTAAAGGTGATTAGTGTAGGGTGTGGCTCATTAGCATCGCCTCTCCGTAATACCAAAACGATCACGTCACTGCATGTTATGCCTCGCTCACAATATAACATGCAACACACACACGCACATATATACAAAAGCGAAAGAGAGAGAAAGAGAAACAGAAGGAGAGAGAGAAGGGGGTGCATATGTGCGCGTGTCCGTATGGCGTGTGATTCATAAACCGAGCGAATGAGAGCCTAAGTGAATGAACCAGCCAGCGACCAGGATACCAACAGACACCCCTCTTTCCCTCCCCCCCCTTCCTCCCCTCTTTCGTAGCTGAGGGCATCCTATCTCGAGTCCAGCCACACCTCGTTACCTTGGTGATCATCACCTGTTCGCCACCTGTCTCCCTCCTCCCCCCCCACTCCCAATCCCACTCCCTCTCCCATATATATACATGCATTTATATATATATATATATATATATATATATATATATATATATATATATATTATATATATATATTATGTATATGTATATATATATATATATATGTATATATATATATATATATATAAATATGTATATGTATGTATGTATATATATATATATATATATATATATATATATATATATATATATATATATATAAAATATACATATATGTATTTCATATTAACATAATGAAATAAACTCGAGGAGTGAGGGAGGGGGAGGGAGAGGGGGGGGAGGGAGGGAAGGAGGGAGGGAGTGAGGGGGAGAAAGGAGAGAATGAAAAAGGGTGGAAGGTGGGTGGAAGGTGGGAGGAAGGCCGGGAAGGAAGAACGAGTGCGGGACAGGTCGCGGAGGAGCACGTGCGCACACCCTCCCCTAGCCCCTTTCCCTGGCTCCTCCCCCATCCCCGCCCCACCCATACTAGCTAAACCCTTCCCCTTTCCCTCCCCCAAGGACCAGGCAGCCAACCGGAGCGAAGTACCTCCCTCCCTCCATCCCTCCCTCTCTCTCTATTTCCCCCCTCCCCCTCCCCCCTCTCTCTCTATTTCCCCCCTCCCCCCCCTCTCTCTCTCTCTCTCTCTCTCTCTCTCTCTCTCTCTCTCTCTCTCTCTCTCTCTCTCTCTCTCTCTCTCTCTCTCTCTCTCTCCCGCTCTCTATTCCCCCCTCTCTCTGCGCTCACATCGCCTGCTCACCTTTAATAAAGTCCACGGGGATTC
>NW_028234419.1:23186942-23189442 GCF_977035675.1 Penaeus japonicus
TCCTTTCCTTCTCTTCTAATCCTCTCTCCCCCTTTTCCTCCCCTCCCCTCCCTCCCTAACTCCCTCCTCTCTTCTCTTCTACCTTCTACCCCCTCCCCTTCTTCCCATCCCCTATAGCATGTGTGGAGATGAGGCTGAGGACAGGTGGCGGCAGGTGATGGGCAGCCCTGACACATCTGCCGCCCCTTGCCCCCCCCTCCCCTCTCGGTCACCTACTACCCCCTGCTAAGTGAGGGAGGCTGGGAGGGACGATGGGACAGAGGAGAGGAGAAGGGGAGAGAAGGAGGGAGGGAAGGAGGGAGGGAGAGAGGGAGAGGGAGAGGGAGGGAGGGAGGGAAGGAGAGAGAGAGAGGGAGAGGGAGAGAGAGAGAGGGAGAGGGAGAGGGAGAGGGAGAGGGAGGGAGGGAGAGAGAGAGAGGAAAGAAGATAGAGGAATGTGAGGGGAAGGAGAGAAGGGAGTGATAAGAGGGAAAATAGAGGCGGTTAGAAAGAGGAATAGGAAGGAGGAGTTAGATAAAGGGGGAGGAGAGGAGGGATATTTACCACAGGGGTCATTAACCTGTTCCTCCTGCTAATCTGCCCCCCCCCCCTCTCCCCCACTTACCCTCAATTCACCCGCCTCTCCCCTTCCCCCTGCCCCCTCTTCCATCGCCCGCCAAAACAACTGGTGTCGCGTCGTGGAAGCCGCCCCCGCCCACGCCCATGCCGCTGCGGGAGTACGATACGCCAGTGACTAGTAATTGGGAATGACACATCACAGGTGAAGCCACACACACTGCGGACGATGTCAACGTCCGGGGAGATGGTGGGTGGGGAGAAGAAGAAGAAGAAGAAGAAGAAGGAGAAGGAAGGGGAGAGGGAGGGGAGAAGGAGAAGGAGAAGGAGAAGAAGGAAGGGGAGAGGGAGGGGAAGGGGAGGGGAAGAGGGAGGGGGAAGGGAGGTAGATGCCCTCCCCCCACAAGGTATGGGGGAAGGGAGGGAAAGAAGTAGATAAGAAGTCGGATGGGGGACAGGGAGTGCGGGACGGGGAGTAAGGAGAAGCAATGAAGGGAAGGGAGGTAGGTAGGTAGGTTGATAAAGAGGAGGGAGGAGGAGGAGGGCAGCGGAGATAGGCGGGATGGAGAGAAATAGACAGATAGATAGACAGACAAACAGACATAGAGATAGACAGATAGAGAGAGATTGAGAGATAGATAGATAGATCGATAGAGAGAGAGGGCTTTTTAGCTTTTAGTTTGCAGAAAGCATGAATGATTAACGCCCTAAATAGCCGACTCTTGTCCTTACCGCGGGGTGGTGGGGCGGCGGGAAGGGGTCAGGGGAATGACGTTATTAGTAGACTAAGAGTTTTAAGGGTTAAGGGGGAAGGCTTGATGCAGATGGAGATACAGCGAGCTGATGTAACCCTTAAACCTCTCACGCCCTCTCATCATCCTCTCTTATCAGTTTACTTATCTCTCTCTCTCTCTCTCTCTCTCTCTCTCTCTCTCGCTCTCTCTCTCTCTCTCTCTCTCGCTCTCTCTCTCCCTCGTTTGAGATGAACTTGTGCAACAAGCATATATATATATATATATATATATATATATATATATATATATATATATATTATATATATATATATATATACATATATATATATACATATATATATATACATATATATACATATATATATATTACATATATATATATACTATATATACATATATATATATATACTATATATATATATATATATATATATATATATATATATATATATATATATATATATATATATATATAGAGAGAGAGAGAGAGAGAGAGAGAGAGAGAGAGAGAGAGACGTCTCCCCACCCCCCACGTCAGAAACATAACCGAACAATCATACATATCAATGGAGCATTGGGGGAAAGAGAGGAAATGAAATTAATCTCTCAATATTAGTGACCAGGGGAGGGTGAGGGTGAGGAGGGAGGGAGGGGGGGGAGGCGACAGATGACCAGCTTGTGCGTGAGGGAGATTCCAGGTGGGGAAGAGGGGGAGGGGGAAGGGGGGAGGGGAGGGAGGAGCAGATGCGTATGTGGTGAGGTCGTCGCCTTACCACGGAACAAGCCCATTCAGCCGGAAACATCAAAAACACCTTTTATTCTCCCTCTTCCTTTTGTTTCCTAAATCTTTATCCTCTGTTTCCTTTTCCTCTTCCCCTCCCTTCCCTACTGGAATCAAAAAGAGGGAAAATAGGTATATACGTTTGTGCGTGTGTGTGTGTGTGCGCGCGTATGTATGTATACAGACATGTCTCTTTCCCTACCGACAAAGCCACACACTAGAAGGCAAAATAACTTGAGCACTCGCTTTGCTTCACATCATAATCATACCATTACTATCTTCACCTTCCCAACCACCACCACCGTCATCACCACCATCATCATCATCGCCTCCCCCCTCCCCTCTCTTCTAAAACCACCACCTTCACCACCACCACTACCATACCAACCCTTCTACCATCACTACCACT
>NW_028234419.1:23194442-23219442 GCF_977035675.1 Penaeus japonicus
AGACTGTGAGACGAGGTAGGGAGGCGAGGTAGGTTAAGTATTAGGTAGATAGGCAATATAGACAGAGACAGAGGCAGGTAGGCCAGTTTAAGAGGCAAGGAAAGACAGACGGAAAGATTGAAATAGACAAACTGAAAAAGAGCTAGGACAAGCCGACAGATTGGAGAGGGAGAGGTAGAGGGAGAGAGAGGGACGGAGAGAGGGAGAAAGAGAGAAAGGAAGAGAGAGGGTAGGAGGGAGGGTAAAGGAGAGAGAGGGAAGGAGGGAGGGAGGGTGAAGGAGAGAGAGGGAAGGAGGGAGGGAGGGTGAAGGAGAGAGAGGGAAGGAGGGAGGGAGGGTGAAGGAGAGAGAGGGAAGGAGGGAGGGAGGGTGAAGGAGAGAGAGGGAAGGAGGGAGGAGACAGGGAGTGAGGAAAAAGAGAAAAAGAAGAATGGAGGGAGTGAGGGACAGGAAGGAGATAAAGAAACGGAGACAGCGATAGACAGACGAGGAAAAGAAGGCAGGTCCAAGCGAACGGCAGCAAAGAGGACGCAGGGAGGAAAAGCGGGGAAAGGGGAAAGCAAGAAGAACAGGTCAGCCAGACGGGGAAGGAAGGCAAGGAAAGAGACAAGACGAGACGAGGCGAGGCGAGGCAAGGCAAGGCAAGGCAAGGCAGGGCAGGGCAAGGCAGGCAGGCTCTCTAAACCGGGTCTACACCTGATACCCAAGTCCAACACAGCAGCACGACAACGCGGGGCCCTCGATGATTACATAACATAGCCTGCGAGCGAGCCACCAGCCACACCTACACCGGGTCTCGTTCGCTTCATTTCTGTTTACTCTTTTGATGTTCCGAGACTGCAATGACAACAGCGACGCAAAACTGAATTTTGCATGAGAGAAAGAGAGGAAGAGATGGAGAGGGAGTGAGGAAGGGAGGGAGAGATGGAGAGGGAGGGAGGGAGGGAGGGAGAGGGAGTGAGGAAGGGAGGGAGAGAGAGAGACAGGGAGGGAGGGAGGAGGGAGAGAGATGAGGAAGGAGAGAGAGGGAGAGAGAGGGAGGGAGAGAGAGATGAGGAAGGAAGGAGGGAGGGAGGGAGAGAGGGAGGGAGGGAGGGAGGGAGATGAGGAGAGAGAGAGAGAGAGAGAGAGAGAGAGAGAGAGAGAGAGAGAGAGAGAGAGAGAGAGAGAGAGAGAGAGAGAGAGAGAAGAGAGAGAGAAGAGAGAGAGAAGAGAGAGAGGAGAGAGAGAGAAGAGAGAGAGAAGAGAGAGAGAAGAGAGAGAGAAGAGAGAGAGAAGAGAGAGAGGAGAGAGAAGAGAGAGAGGAGAGAGAAGAGAGAGGATGGGAGGAGCAGGACAGGCCAGGAGAGACAGCCAGACATGCCTAGACCGCACCAACGAACAAGATTCTATCCCGTTTCCCTCTCCGGTTCGGCTCTCATTACGGCACTCTGCGCCAACGCCAGATATCGTTCCCCGAATGGCACGGAGATGACTGCAGTGCACTATCTCGCCACCGAAAAGTACCAAGACGATAAGATATAATACAAGGAACAGATAACGGAACAGATGTCACACTCCCACTGCATCTGAAAATTCAGCAATAAAATTAAACTCGGTCACTCTGCCAAGATCAACAAGTACTCAAAACTAAACCAAAACTAACCTTTCTTAAATAGATATCTATATATGCATTCTTTTGCGGTTGTTGCAATTCAGAAATGCACGAAAAAAAATCGATACCAGAAGCAGCAGTGAAGACTTGCTTATTATTTCGGAATCATCGTCACGGTGAGCAAGCGCAATAATAATTCAGTTGCGATTTCAATAACGTTTCTTGGATTTTTTTTTTAACAACAACACACAGCACACGAACAAAATGTAATCGTCGTCACCTCTAAGCCGTAACACACGAAATCAGCCACAGTTCTTCCACCACAATGCCCTTTGCCACATTATCACAGTATCATCCCTTCAAAAAATAGAACTAACGCGAGCGTATATCAACATAGGAGCCACATTGCACGTACACGTATCAACATATGAGCCACATTGCACACACACACACGCACCAACTAGAGTGCCAGCTCATCCGCCGCGCACCGTTTCCAACGTCAACATTCGCTTCCCACAACGTCGTAACTCCATCGCTCTCTGCATTACGTCACCCGTTACTGTAACTCCAGCTCCCTCTCGAAGTCGTCGTAATTTGGGCACGAAACGACAAAGGTACGAGTTCTGGTCGCTGTGAATTCTCTCGTGCGACTGGAGGAGGAGGAGCAGGAGGAGGAGGGCGACGAAACCCTCCCTCCCTCGCGGACGATAGCGAGGGTTGGAGAGGGAGGGAGGGAGTGAGGGAGGGAGGGATATGAAAGGGGAGAGAAGAGGGGAGAGGAAAGGGGAGAGGAAAGGGGAGAGAAAAGGGGAGAGGGATGGAGAGGGAGAGGGAGAGGGAGAGGGTGAGGGAGAGAGAGTGGGGGAGAGAACATCTAAGTCATTCCGTATTTTTTTCCAATAGAAAATGGAATTTCACCAAAGCACACTCATGATTTTGTTTCTCCTCCTCTTTTTATGTAACGAACAGCAAAACAAGTTAAAGATAAACAAACTAACCACACGCTCGTCAGCACACGCACGGACGCACGCATGCACGAACGCACTCACATCAAACGGATAAGTTATCAAGGCTTTACCTGACAGCAGAATGGCGAGGAAAAAATGGCAGGAAAAAAAAGAGAGAGAGAGAAAAAAATAAAACGAAAAATAAAAGTCTAGGTTGTTACCGTTAGTAGGACAAAGCTCACTCTTCTCGCCGCCCCCCCCCCATACCCCTGGCCCGCCGCCACTGAAACTCAACCCTACATGTACCCTGCCTCCCCCCCCCCACCCCATTCTCTAAGCCCTTCCTGCACACCCTGTTGCAAGCCCCCCTTCGACTCCCCCCACCCAAAAAGTATCCCTTGATTTCTACTCGACGTTACGCCTCTCTACCCTCACTTTTCTCTCTACCCTCCCTTTATCTATTCTATTACCTACCCTTCGACATACCCTACTCCTCCCCCCCCCACCCTTACTCTCCCCTTCTTGATGAGCTTATCTTAATGGCACCTCCCTCCTCCCCCTCCCCCTCCCCCTTCCCCCTCGCAATGCAACAAGCAGCGATGCAGCCGCTCGCGAAGGCTAATTGGAACGGCAAAATCTACGGGCGAAGTCTTTGTCTGTGTGTCTGTGTCTGTGTCTGCGTCTGTGTGTGTCTGTGTCTGTGTGTCCCTCCCTCTCCCTCTCAAGAAAAAAAAGACCGAATACATAAGAAGCCAACCCGAAGCCAACGAAAAACAAAAACAAAAGCACGTGCTGTCAGCGCCATGTGACAGCAGTCGATTCGTACACGTGGCATTGACAACATGTGACAGGGAGGAGGGGCTAGGGGGGATGGGGGGGATGGGGGAGAAGCGGTAAAAAGAGAAGAGGGATGGGAGGGGCGGATGAGGGGAGAGAAGAAGGGGAAGGGATAGTGTAAAGAGGGAAACGGGATGGAAGGGAAGGAAGGGAGAGCAGAGGGAAGTGGGATGGAAGGGAAAGAAGGGAGAGCAGGGGGAAAAGGGGAAAGGGAAGAATGAGGATGAGGAGGAGTAGAAGGGGGAGGATAAGCACATGGTGGAGGAACGAAGAGATTACATAGGAAGATGGAAGCGGGTTGTGTGTGGGTTCATTCCAAGGAAATCTTTATGGTGACGAAGGAAGATCAATTGGGAACCGACATTTCTCACAAGAAAAAAAAAGAACTAGAGATTCTCATCGACCGTTTAAATCATTTCGAATCCTTTACCATTCTTATCTAGATTAGCTGCCCTTAGAATGGCTGAGCAAGACTAATTCTCGCCTCAGTCTTTTTAAAGTTCGAAGTTTGCAAGATTTGCACCGTTCACTCATAAAGAAATTCAAATAGATATATGCAACATAAAACATAACAAGTGCAATACCCATAGAGTCATACGCAGCCGAATACTTCCTTATAAGACCACTACCATCAATAAAAAATGACAATAATAATACCAACAACAAGTCACAAAGTAGCGATACTAACCATAATATTCTCGATCACTGAAACAATAACAAACAATGGTTTGCGTCTTAACCCTAGTCCTAGAAAAATACACAACGCCCTTCAAGGTGGATCACCTGTGTGGACAACAATCTAAGTCTTGTGCAAATATAACAACAACGAAAACGACCCCAACCAATTCTCTCCCTTCCTCTCCTTTACACTTTCCTATTTTCTTTCTCTCCCTCTCATATATACACATCTCTCTCTCTCTCTCTCTCTCTCTCTCTCTCTCTCTCTCTCTCTCTCTCTCTCTCTCTCTCTCTCTCTATATATATATATATATATATATATATATATATATATATATATATATATATATATATATATAAATATCCCTCCTTCCCTCCCCAAGACCATCGCCATAAGCGGTGGGTGCGTGCATGCGTGATGCGTGCGTGGATCAAGCGGAACAAAGGGTCAATTCGACACCCGCTCTCCCTTCGTGCGAATCCTAGCATCACAACAAGAGGCCAGGCCTTAAAAAGCGCATCGCCGGCAACCAACCCGGCCTCCCCTCCTCCTCCTCCGACGGCGTGAGACGAAAAAGACTACTTTCTTCGCGAGGGCTTCGGGGTAGGCGGGCGAGAGAGCGGGGAGGGAGGGAGGAGGGGGAGGAGGGATCTAAGACTCCGATCTGGGTAGGGGGAGGTGGTGGTCTGGGGCTCTCCGGTGGAGAGAGGGGAGGGGAGGGGCTCCACCCCAACGCCGCTAGTGAAAGTGAGAGTGAATGTTCCTCTGGGTGCTCGATTACCATTGTTTACTCTCCTGCGCCTTCTGACCTATGGAACCTTATCTCGCTCGGGCCGCGTCCTGCTGAATTACGGTTGGATGACAGCTGTATATGAAGGGGAGGGAGAGGGAGGGAGGGAGGGAGAGGAAAGAATGAAAGAGAGAGATTAAGTCCAGATACTCATCAAGACAGGTACGAAAACACACACACAAACACAGCACACTCGCAGGTGACCGAAAAGTTCCCAAGACGACCACGACGACCGTATACACCACATCACAACACGATCTCCCAGGTACTGCTGGCTCAGGCCGGTGAAAAGCATCACGATTGGAAATGATTAGCGGGTAGCTCTAACCAAGGCATTTCCCATTCCGCCGCCGCGTGCATTCGTGCAACTTGTTTCCGGTTGAATGAGAGGCAACAAGGAAACCTTTATACATTCAACTCACTTTCATTTTACTAAAAACAAGATACAACCGAGGGACTAGCTGATCCCCGCCTTTTGGTCGGGCTTGTGGAAGAAAAAGTTACGTGGTTGGTGTGGCAAAATAAAACAGGGCATTCACACAAATCGGGCATTGTAGTGTGTTTTGAGGCTGGCATCGAAAAATGAAGGAATTAGGGAGGGGGAGGGGGGGCTGGAATACCTAAGTGTTGCGAAAAGGGAAGGAGAAAAAGAAAGTGTACACATCAAACGCCCAAAGAATTACCAAAAAGGGTACTCCGGTGGACTGCGCGTGTTTCGAGCCTGGTATCAAAATGTAATTACCGAGGCAAGAGGACTAGAATTCTTAAGTGTCACACAAAGTGCAGCGTGCGAGAAAAAAGTGCATACATCAAACCCCAAAGGGGAGTGATCATAAGACAAGGCTAAGTCACGCTACCGACCTTGATATGGGGGAGAGGGGAGAGAGGCGAAGGGAGTGGGGAGAGGGCGGAGAAGGGAGTGGGGGAGAAGGCAGAGAATGGAGGGGGGAGAGGGCGGAGAAGGGAGAGGGGAGAAGGCAGAGAAGGGAGTGGGGGGAGAAGACAGAGAAGGGAGTGGGGGGAGAAGGCAGAGAAGGGAATGGGGGAGAGGGCGGAGAGGGGAGAGGGGAGAGGGGAGGAGCTCGTCAAAAAAACTGAACATGCTGTTGCAAAGTCAATCTTGAAGGACAAAAGTCATGGTCGAGTCCACAAGAAAGGAGTCCTTCGGAAGGGTACGTGTCCGGGCGAGATCGGCCAGTGACGAAGGAGACGGAGTTGAAGGTGTCGATAGAATTGGGGAAAAGGAAACGGAATAAATGGAAATGAAGAAAGGAAAAAGGGGGAAGAGAACGAAGGGGAAAAGCAATAGGAAGAAAAGGAGGATGGAAAGATGTGATAAGATAGAGATAAGAAGAGTGAAGAAAATGGAGGTGGATAAGGGAAGATGGGGAAGAGAGAGCAAGAATAAATGAGACTGATAGTGAGGGGCCGAGAGAGAGAGAAAGAAAGGTAGAGAGAGGATGGTGGAACGATAAGGAGGGGGAGGAGGGGGAGAAGGAGGAGGAGGAGGAAGAATAGGGGGAGGGGGATGTAGGGGGAGGGGCGTCAGCTGGCACCCTCGTTCGTTTTCACTTTCCTTACAAGGTGTTCCGGCAAAGTGGGTTCGCTACGCTGCCCGAGTGCCGTTTCAATCCAAAGCCCTTCTTTGTAACCTACCCGCAACGCTGGGCCTCGGAGCCATCTCCCACGTCACATCCTCAGGGCACAGGCGCTCTCATACATACAAAGTGAGGGAGGGAGGGAGGGAGAGAGGGAGAGAGGGAGAGAGAGAGGGAGGGAGAGAGGGAGAGAGGGAGAGAGGGAGGGAGAGAGGGAGAGAGGGAGAGAGTGAGAGAGGGAGGGAGGGAGGGAGGGAGGGAGGGAGAGGGAGAGAGGGAGGGAGAGAGGGAGGAAAGGAGGGAGGAAGAGAGAGAGAGAGGAAGATAGGGAGAGAGGGAGGGTGGAAGAGAGTGAGAGAGGGAGGGAAGTAGGAAGAGAGGGAGGGAGGGAGGTAGGGAGAGAGGGAGGGAGGGAGGGTGGGAGAGAGGGAGGGTGAGGGAGAGGAGAGGAGGTTGTAGACAAGCTGGGTCGCAAGAGGGGCGGTATTAGAGCGAGCTACAGAAAGTGAGGGGGGGACGAAGGTGGAGCAGGCAGCCAGCAGCAAGCAGGAGCAACTAAGTGGCTTCTCTTACGGCGAGCGACCGTTACCTCCGCCTGAGCCTCGCTCGGCTACTGCCTGGCGCCGTTATCACTCACTGCTCTCCTCCGTTACACGCCCGTCACACACACTGTCGCACGAGGCATGGACTAGAATCTTTGCTGATACAATATTGACAAGAATCTCTTCGGGTAACACACACACACTCGCGATCACGTGTTATCCTTGGATTAACCGACTCGGCGCCTTCAAGACGTCACGTGTCGTCACAGCCAGCACTATCACCTCACTTATCTCCCACCACGACAACTCCGCGCCGCTGATGGGCCGCTGGCGCTAGCGGGGAATAGGAGGGGAGGGGCGGGATGGGTAGAGGGGGAGGAGGAATGGGAGGAGCACGGGCTCGGAGCGGGCCCCCTTCACTTAGACCTTGCCTGCTTGCCTGCTTTGCTTGTTTTGCTTTCCTTCGCTTGCTCGGGCTTGCTTTCATTCACCGACACACGAGTAGTACCCCCGAATCCGCCGCACACAAAGAGACCCACTCACTCACTCACTCACTCACTTCCCCACGACGACGGCAGCGACGACGAGGTCTGGCGCACTCACCCTCGCGAGCGCAGGCGAATCCAACACATCCTCAGAACACTCGCGGCCCGATTTTCGTTTTTCGGAAGAGGGGGTGGGAGAGGGATGGGGGCGAAATGGTGTAGAACGGCGGTGGGGGGGGAGATGATAAGGGCTAGGGGAGGTTCTTCGTCACGAGGTCATTCCAGATCCGGTTCTTTCATCACAGATGCGGCGAGAACGCGAGCAGGTGTTCCTCGTCTTAATCGCGAGGGAGCGCTGGCGGGAGGTAGGATAGAAGGAAGAGGGGACAGGTGTGTCTTTTTTAGATAAAAATAGAGGCCGAGAGGGAGAGGGGGATGAGGGGGGGAGGGAGGGGCTGACTTACAGTGAATGGAAGAGGGAAGGTGGCCGGGTGCACGCGTTGATGAACGAGAGAGAGATGAAAGAAAGAGAGGAGCAGAGAAAGACAGAGAGAGAGGAAAGGAGAGAAAAAGAGAGAGAGCGACAGTCAGGAAGGCAGGCAGGTGTGTGTATGTGTGTGTCTGTGCAGCGTGAGCTGCCCTGAGAAGGTGGCGGAGGAGGTCTCCACGGGAGAGACTCGCGCGCCCAACTGGGCATGAGCGCCGCCACCAACCACCTCCGTCCCACACTCGCTCGCCGACCCACTCACTGCCGCAAAGGTGGGAGGGAGGGAGGGAGGAAAGATGGGAGGGAGGGAGGGAGGGAAGATGGGAGGAAGGGAAGGAGAGAGGGAGGGAGAGGAAGGAAGGAGGGATAAAGGAGACAGGGAAGGAGGAAGGAGGAAAGAGGAAGGAGGAGGAGGAGGTGTGTGTGTGTGTGTGTGTGTGTGTGTGTGTGTGTGTGTGTGTGTGTGTGTGTGTGTGTGTGTGTGTGTGTGTGTTGTGAAGCCCGAAGGAAGGAAAAAAAAACACTACTTTGAAATGCATCAGGTCGGTGAATTTGAGAATGAAAGGGAAATTAGATACGGCAGCCAACAGAGAGAGCAGAAGAGAAGATGAACGTGAGAAGGAGAATAGAGAGAAATAAAAAAGGAAAGAAGGAAGAGGAGGAGATACAGGATGAGGAAGAGGAAGAGATAGAGGAGTCGGAAGAGGAAGAAGTGGTGAAGAATGAAAAGAGGATGATTAGTAGCTGTCCACATAGAATCTTTCGTTCACCCTTCAACTAGCATGAGGAAGCACCTCCCCCTTCCTCCTCTCTTGTCACGCAACGGAAGGATGAAAAACAACCAAGAAAGGCGGGAGAGAGGGAGAGCACGATGAAAGGAGGGGGGGGGGAAGAAGGAAAACAGGTGGTGTTACGCTCGCTCAGCAGAGACCTTGCTCAAGACCACAACACACTCCCCTCATCCCAAAACACAGACACACACACACACACACACACACACACACACACACACACACACACACACACACACACACACACACACACACACACACACACACAGACTAACAAGCCGAAGACGTTCGCATTCCCTCCGCCTTTGAACGTAACGGGAATCAACGCTCCGTAACAGCAATGTGACGGAATCCACGTTCCGTTACGGCGTCTTGACGAAACGAGGTGTTCCGTGGCAGCGGCTGCATCGCCTCAAGCTAGACAGGTGTCTGGTGTGATTACCTCTGTACAGCTGTCTTGTTGGGTGGGGTGGAGTGGGGTGGAGTGGGGTGGGATAGAGTGGAGTGGGGTGGGGTGAGGTGGGGATGGGGTGGGGGGAAGAGTATATGGTAGGCTATTTACGATATGGGACAAGCCACACTGCTGTACAAGGACGACTAATAACTATATATCGAGTACTAATAACGAAACAGGGAAGACCCATGCCTGTATAAGGACAACTAAATCACTTTATTAGGCCTACGTAAGACACTTAATAATGCCGCAGTGACGAGGCCGTTTGGGAAGAGAGTGTAATAATCACATGCTGACCTTGGGCCTGGGGTAAGGACATACTGCCGAGCCGGACTAGAACAGGCTAGCTTTGCAACAACACCGACCGCTATGCAACACAGACTCACACGCTCATACATAAACACTCACTCACTCACTCTCTCTCTCAGTATCCGTTTATTTGCTCGCTCGCTCCCTCAATCACTTTGCAACACACATTCGCACACTCATACACACTCGCTCACTTAGTATCCACATACCCACTCGCTCACACTAACTCAACCGAGTCAATCCCAACAACCAAACGAGACATAAGCTAGGAAAGAAATAAAACAAGAAGAAAAGGACAACCCAACCACGCAAACAAAAAAAACATGACAACCAAACTACACGAAGAAAAAACATGACAATGAAACTATGCAAACAAACAATAAATATATATGCCCAAATAAAGAGAAAAGACAACGGAGTCCGTTCTAATCCCCGCCTTGACTTTATGCAATCTTGCATAACAGACCCGACCTCCATTGCGACGAAAGGACAGGGTACGGACGCCACGCCCCCGCCCCCCCCCCCACCCCCACCCCTCGCAGCAGCTCCCTCCTAACACGATGCGACGCTCACCCTCCACGCATAGGAACCTCAACGAAATGAACGGGGCGGAGGCAGGGAGGAAGAGGAATTGGGAGAGGAGAGAGAGAATATAAGAAATAGGGAGAGAGGAGTGGGAGAGGAGGGAGAAGAAGAAGTATGAGAAAGAGGGAGGGAGAGAAGGGGAGAGAGTGAAGGAGTATGAGAAAGAGCTAGCTAGGGAGGAAGTATGAGAAGGAGTATGAGATAAAGGGGGGAAGGGGAGGAAGGAGTTAAGCTAATAGAAGTAATAGGAAAAGAGGAGAGTAGAAGGAAGTGGAGAAGCCGGACATTTAAGAGGAGGTGAAGAGAAAGAGAGAGAAGGAGAAAGAGAGTAAGAGGATACAAATCATCATTGAATTCATCCTTTACTTCTTTCGCCCACTCACCCCCCCCCCGCCCCCCCCACTCATCCTTCTGCCGCAAGAACGTGCGGAGGGTCGGTCGCAAGCGGAAGGTTCCACAGGTGAACCGGGTGGGGAGAAGGACGCGGAACAGGATACCCGGTAACTGCAGGGGAGAGGGGAGAGGGGAGAGGGGAGAGGGGAGAGGGAGAGAGGGAGAGAGGGAGAGAGGGAGAGAGGGAGAGAGGGAGAGAGAGAGAGAGAGAGAGAGAGAGAGAGAGAGAGAGAGAGAGAGAGAGAGAGAGAGAGAGAGAGAGAGAGAGAGAGAGAGAGAAAGAGAGAGCGAAGAAAAGAAGGAGGGATGGGAGAGGGTAGGTACGGTGAGAGAATGTGGCGGATGAGGTTAGAGAAAGGAAAAAACGAGTGATAGAAGAAGGGAGAGAAAGGAAGGGAGGATCAGGGGGAGTGCACGAGAGGGAAGGAAGAGCTCACAAGAAACAAACAAACAGACAAACAACACATACAAACAAACACACTGAGCGCCCCCCCCCCCCACACACACAGACGGGACCTTGGCGAGTGAAAGTGGCCACCGCCGCGCCGCCACGAGACGAAAGTTCCCATCCAGCGCCGGCCGCCGGGAAGCCTCGCCGTCGCCGCCCTGCCCGCACCGACCCGGTCGCCCGATGAAAGCGAACGTGCCCACCCGAACGACGCGAGAGAAAAAAAAACAAGCCCGCCCTCATCTACTAAAGCCCACACCAACGCCCACAATGCACACCTCTACCCTCCACAATCTGACATCCGCTGTGACCTCCGAGTAAGGAAACCGTCGCCCATTTTTTTTTTTTTTTTTAATCTCTCCCCTTTTCAACAATTTTCAACCCCCCCAACCCCTACCCCCATTTAGACACTTCTAAAACCCCCCATCCCCATCCCCATCCCCCCGCCTCGTCCTCATTCGCAAGGAAGTGATCACCTTTTCGGAGAAAGCGGGAACTCACTCCCACCCACACCGGGGCGGGGAGGAGTGATGACGTAACAGCTGAGAGTGATGACGGCGATGACAATCTCACTCGTGACTGTGACGGTGATGATGATATGACACTATTCTTTGTGATTCTATTTGTCTACTCTTTCAATCGTTTTTTTTTTTCTCTCAATTCTTCTGCTTGTTTATTTATTTTTCCTTTTTTTCTTCTTCTCCAGTTATCTCTTTGTTTATACTATTCTATTCATCCATAATTTACCTCTTATTTGATCCATTCATCCATCTGTTTACGCTTCCATTCATTCCTTTGTTTCCTTATCCATCAATCCAGTTCTTTATTTGCCATTCATTTTTTAACTAAGTGTAAAAAGCGTTAGTGACAGCGTAATGGTGTCAGTGATAGTTTGATGGTGTCAGCAATGATCTTGGTTACAGTGTTCAGAGCCCATATAGTGCAGCCATAACATAACATAGTCAAAGGAAACAGATATTTGAACATTTAACAAAACGATTACAAAGAATACAAAGACGAACTCCGGGCGCTTGCATCCTAAAAAATAATCTGTCCAAACTGAAACAAAAACAAAAAAGATACAAAAAGAAAAGGAATAACGAAAAAAAACACATACCATATCCTATATCGCCGAATAGAAAAGAAAAAAATAATAATAAAGAGAAAGAAAAAAAGGGTAATTCAGAGGCCTTTGTGCCGTTGTTGCACCGACGGCCAGGCCCCTCCATGCGTGTTCCTTTGAAGTTGCGATAAAGGAACAAACAACACATATTCCAACAAAGGCTTTTGTTTGTTTGTTTTGCCCCCCTCCCCCCCGCCCCCACTCTACTCTTTTGGATAATACTTCACTTCAAACTGAAAGAGGAATTATTGGCTAAAAATATATATTTATACGTTCAAAAAGAAATGGGAATATGTATAAAAAAAAACAGATGCATGGAACGTAAACAATGGAACTTGTTCGAGTCTCCGGGACTGATTTTCTTCTCCAGAACGTTTGCATTTTTCTAACAGCAATGAAAGAAAAAAAAATCAGAATATCTATATATTCTATGTATACATATACATATAAATATACATATATATACACACACATATATGCATATTTATAAAAAAAACAATAATAATAATAAATAAAATATAGATTCTCTACAAAGATTATATGTACATCAAACATTTCCAAAACCTCTAAAATTATTGTGTTTAATTCTTATTATTGATTCTCTAACAATATATACATATATATAATCCAAAATCCTCAGAAATTTGTGCAAAAATTGCCTCCCTCTCGACTGATAAACACGAGCGTAAATTAAAATAATTCATGACCAACACAAAATTACGACCGAACACTGAACTGACCCAAATTTTGGATTCAAATTTATTGGTTCCGCGGCCGAGTTCAGTTACAATGGAAATACTCTAAACGACAAATAACATTAACATCAATACTGCGGCAAATTGAAATTATATTAATCATCACAGTTAAAATGAGAGAGAGAGAGAGAGAGAGAGAGAGAGAGAGAGGATGTTGCTGGAAAAGCACAACTATGATAGGCCTATAGTACAGAATCCCACGCTGCTAGCCAATACTGGAAAAAGCACAACTAGGCCTATTTCCCGATGGAAACCCCTTTCATACCGCTACCCCAACCCTTCATTCTATCCCCTCCCCCCTCCTCCCCCAAAGCAATTAGCGGGCAAGGCGAACAGCTAACACCTATAATAAGCTCGGAACCGCCATAAACTAGAATTACACCTTTTTTCACAATAATTACCCGCTTATTTCCCTCGGATAAGGTTTTCAAGTTTCCCCGTTCCCTTGCTCGTCCGTGCGCACGCACGCATGCACCCGCGCATGCGTGAGGGAGGGAGGGAGGGAGAAAGGCGGAGAGGGTGGGTTGGGAAGGAAGGAAGGGGGAGAGAGGGAACACAATAGTAAAATCAGTTTTAGCACAAAAAATTAAATATCACTATGTGTGTTCGTGTTCGTGTGCGTGCGCGCGTGCGTTCGAGTAGACTGAGTGAGTGTATATTAGCCTCCGTTCGCGTTTTATGTGCGAGGCAACGCTACCTTTAATTCTGCATCGATGCAATCGTTCGGGTTGACAAGGGCTTCCATGTTGCTCATTCGCGTCCCGCTATGGGGACGGGGGTCGGTACAGGGGAGAGAGGAGAGAGGAAGGGAGGGGAGAGAGGAGGGGAGAGAGGAGGAAGGGAGGGGAAAGGGGAGAGGGAGTCCGCTTCCATTAACCAGCTTGAAAAGGCGTAACGAACGGAACGACTTTTGAGCCTTCGGTGTTTTTAGGCGGAGCTCACAGACGTCCATCAGTGTATTCCCACCCTCCCTCCCTCCCTCCCTCTCCTGCCGTCAACGTCCTCTAGCTATATCCCCAATCAGGTGCTGCAAGAGAGGGGAGAGGAAGGGAGAGGAGGAGGAAGATAAATAGGAAGAGGAAGCTGAGAGAAGGAGAGGGAGGAAGAGGAGAGAAGGGGGGAAAAGTACCTACCACCTTAATGTTAGTGCCAAGCCTACTAACCAGCTATGATTTCCGCTACATTATTCCATTCGCGTCATCATGTGGTCGCCACTTCCATACACCCCCCCCTTTCCCACATATGTCGAGAAGTTGAAGGGGAACGGGGAAGGGAAGAAGGGGAAGAGGAGGGAAAGAGGAAGGGAAGAGGGGATAGGGATAGGGAAATGATGGAAAGGGAAAAGTGGAATGGGAAGAGGAGGGGAAAGGGAAACGGGAATAGGGAACGGAAAGAGTGTGTGTGTGGGGGGGGGGGGAGTAGAGGATCAAATTACAAGTCACACTAGATTACATTGCGCATGACATAAATCTTTCACACTTGCTAACGAATCAGAGTGGACGGTCGGCGACAACCTCCCTCTCCCCCTCTCCCTCTCTACCTCCCCTTTCCCTAACTCCAAAACACCCTATCATAATTTACCTTACACCACTCCCCCTCCCTCCACCCATTCTTTGGCTTAAAACCAGAATAGCCCCCCCCCCTTCCCACTCCTACCACCCTTTTAGAAGCAAAACTAAATAGCCAAAATGAAACCACATGAACCAGACCTATCTCGCACCTTCTGGCTGTAACCCCCATTGACCTGCCCCCCCCCCCTCCCCCAACATCTACCTCGTTAGACCCAACCCCCACCCCTTTACCAAGCCATGCCCTTTCTCCGACCTTTCACCAATGCTCTGGCAACCATCACAGCTGATGTACGGAGAGAAAGTAACCCTTCCTATGCGGCCCACCCCTCTCCCCTACCCACCCTGCCCACCCTGCCCCCGTCGGGCAAAGCGTGGTCGCGCTTCCGCTCTCTGGGCCTTTCTCTCCAACTTTCGTTCTAGTCGATTCTCGCCGCTCTGTCACACACACACACTCTCTCTCTCTCTCTCTCTCATACTTTCTCAATCAGTCAGTCAGTCAGTCAGTCAGTCAGTCAGTCACACACTCACTCACTTACTAGTCTCAATAAACTTGTCAAAGTCAAAGAGTCACTTCCACACTCACAGGATTATTCATCTCTAATTCCCATTCCTTGAAGCTAGACAACACTCCGGAAAAAAAACAGCAAGCACGGAAATTAAAATGAACCCTCTCCCTTGTAGAAAAAAAGTAACAAATAAATAAATAAATGAATGAAAAATAACACAGATAAAACACAAAAACACACAAAAAAACGAAAAAAAAACGAGGGCAAAAACAGCAGCCGAGCGAGGCAAGCGCAGACCCCTGATGAACATTAAACCTTCATAATCCGACTCGTAATTCCCGTAAACAAGACTGATGCTGATAAAACACGTCCCGGGCCACGCAAGCACGGACTTTACCTTCTGCTTCGCCAATTACTTCTCATTTTCTATTTCTCTTTCTCTCTCTCTCTTTCTTTCTCTCTCTCTCTCTCTCTCTTTCACCTTTCACTTATTTTTCTTTATTTTTTTTCTCCTTTCCCTCTTTCTTCACTTTGTTAACTACTTTCGTTAATTACCTCTTCCCTTTCCAAATTTTTCTTCAGTCCTTTCGATCTTCCTCTATTTAGCTAATTACCTCCACTCTCCCTTTCCCTGTTCCTTTCTCTCTCTTTCCTTCGTCCTTTACCTCTTCCTCTGGTTCGTTAATTACATTCACCGTCACCTTCCATATTTCTTCCATTCTTTTAATTCTTTCCTTCTTTCTCTGCTTCGCTAATTGCATTACTTCTCTCTTTTCTCCTTCGGCTCCTTCCTCCTCTTCCTCCTTTCACTTTCTTTCTTACTTCCTTTCTTTCTTCCCATCCCTGCTTACCCCCCCAGTTTCTCACCCCCACTCGCTCACTCTTTCTTCCTGTCCTCACTCACGCTACCCTTTCTCTCTCTCTCTCTCTCTTTTCCACCATTCCTCTCCCTCTCTCAACACACAGAAGACTTTTGGTGTTCCCTCCACTTATCAAAATGTTTCCCTCACTTTACCATCATCGAAAACCCTTCTCTTCCCTTCTCCTTCTGACCTTTTTATTCCCGTCTACCCTTTGAACCCCTTTTCGTTAACTTTAACGATTTCCTAACGGAAGATGATGTTGGAGAGGGAGAGAGAGAGGGGAGGAGGAGGAAGGAGAAGAGGGTGATGAGAGAGGGCGAAGAGGAGGGGGATGAAGGAGGGAGAAGAGAAGAGAGGAGAGAAGAGGAGAGGAGAAGAGAGGATAGAAGGAGAGGATAGAAGAAGAGAGGAGAAAAGAAGAGAGGATAGAAGAGAGGAGAAGAGAAGAGAGGATAGAAGAAGAGAGGAGAAGAGAAGAGAAGAGAGGATAGAAGAAGAGAGAAGAGAAGAGAGGAGAGAGGAAAGGAGACAACAAGAGAGAGACACATAAACATGAGCCTGTATATATATGTATATCAATTTACCCGGTCAACATAACACAGCAAGGATCTCTTCACTATGGCTATATTTGTCCACATAATCTGCCGCCGCGAACACTCACAGTCGGCCGCCTAATCATACGCGGTTGCAGGCACCCCCCACCCCACCCCCCACCCCGTCCCGTATCCCCCATTTCCCCGTCCCGGTCCCGCGTACCGTACTCCTTCCGGCCGCTGGGTACACAAACACACTCGCACAGTTATAAACGCATACAAAGGCAACGGGGAGGACAAGACGGACAAACCCGTCTCATATGTAAATACATGGCAAACTACATCAGACTGGACACACACGGAAACACACAAGTATGAGTATGTAAACACGCACACGGACGGCGTACCCACAAGCATTCGCTCACCCACACGAAGACGCACGCCCGCACATCAAAGAACTCGTAGCCTTTAATGAATCAACAGCACTTGGGAATATCGCACACAATATCGCTCCCTTCACACAGGCGCGCGTGCGAGAACCAGTGGTCCATTCGCTGCTCTGAGAAGAAGAAGGCGAACCAAGTGTCGAAATCAGTGAAGAGCTTCCACGCCCAGGCAATTCCTACCTCTCGCTATCCTAACCATTATCCACTCCTCCACCCCTACCCCTTATCTTTACCTCAACCAACCCCACTGAAACCTCATTACCCAACCCCATCCTAACCTAAACCCCCTAGTTATCCCTCCCTTAGCCATCCTCCATCCCGTTCCAACCCCACCCTAACCTAAACCCTTACCCGAACCATCCTCCACCCCGTTCCACCCCTCCCCCCACCTCCTCTGACCCTAACCACCTGCCCAACCTCATGCTTCGCTACATTACGCTACCTATAAACATGCAGGAGGGTGGAACAAAGGTGGAACAATCTACATGTCAATGGCGCTCATAACGTGTGATGGACGACAGAGCTTCCCAGGGCCGCCGGACACACGGGAGCGTCCTCTAACAGCTGCCTCCCTGCCTCCCTCTCTCCCTCCATCCCTCCATCGCCGTCCATCCGTCCCCCATCCGTCCCCCTCTGTCGGTTCATCTCTATCTCTCCGTCACTCTGTCAATTCCATCCCTATGCCACTACACTCCACTCTCTCGATCAAATCCATTAAATATAGCTCCGTCCATCCATTCATCTATCAATATCACTCCCATCTTCTCATCCCTCTATCCCCCTCCATCTCTCTCCATTCCCTATCATGATCATTCCGTCCCTCTAGCCCTTCATAGCTCTCTCTCCATTACTTTTATCACTCTATCCCTCCACTTTCTGCGTGACAGTCCCTCCATAACTCCACATCCGCGTCACAATCCAAGACCCACAAATACAAGCGTTCATCTGAACATTACAACAAGCCATGGGTTTAAATGCCCCAACGGGGCCACAAGGCACAAAACAAGCCTCGATCGAACGGAATTTTCTATATACTGTATGTAACTAGTTACGGTATGGAGGGAGAAAGGAGAGAGGAAAAAGGTGTGGAGAGGAGACAGAGGAGAGGAAAAAAGAGAGGAGAAGGAGGGAGGGAGAGAGGAGGGAGGGAGAGAGGAGGGAGGGAGGGAGGGAGGGAGGGAGGGAGGGAGGGAGGGAGGGAGGGAGGGAGGGAGGGAGGGGGAGGGAGGGAGGGAGGAGGGAGGAGGGGAGAGGGGAGAGGAGAGAGGGAGAGAGGGGGAGAGAGAGAGAGAGAGAGAGAGAGAGAGAGAGAGAGAGAGAGAGAGAGAGAGAGAGAGAGAGAATGCGACGTCATGAGTGAAAGGAGTTGTTTATCCGTTCGGAGTGACACCGCGGCACTCGACGCAGAGATAAGCCTCTTGGCATTGTCTCTTTGTTCTTCATCCATTTTCCTCCTGGTTTGCCCCACTCATACTTTCTCTCGCTCATTCTCGCTCATTCTCACTCATTCTCATTCATTCTCATTCTCATTCTCATTCTCATTCTCATTCTCATTCTCATTCTCTCTCTCTCTCTCTCTCTCTCTCTCTCTCTCTCTCTCTCTCTCTCTCTCTCTCTCTCCCTCTCTCCCCCTCCGGAAGGCACAGACAAGCACTCCCGCTGAACCGTAATCACCCGACACACAGAGAGACAGACAGACAGCTGGTCGCAATTCGCCGAGGCACGCTCTACCTCGCCGCTTAATAGGCCTTCCTCAACTTCAGCTGTCGGCCTCGCATGCTAATAGGCCTAGTTTTAGTGCCACGTCATTGCATCTCGCTAGGTGATGCTCGCCCAACGACGCAGATCATCATGGAAGGAAAGAAATGTACAAGCAACATAGTTGGCAAAACCTCGAGAGCGAAAGAACGAACATAATATAATCGGATCAAACTTTGAAGCATCTCTTTCTGAAGGTCAGACATACATACATACATACTTACTTAAATACATTCATTCATACACACATAAATGCGCAGTCTATATCAGGTTCATATCATGAAAATTCTTTGCATAATAATAAACAAAAAATAATAACAAGAAGAGCAAGAACAAAAACAATGATAAGAACAACCACTACCCAATTAATAAAAACGAGAACAAGAAACAACACCAAAAAGAAAAGGTCCGCATCCCAATCTCCCCCCCCCCCCCGGCGGCCAGCCTCAGACAGCGCAGTCACGGAGTTGGCGCTTGGCAGTTACAGATAACTTGTTACGGACGAGCGTTTACGGCCGTTAAATTCCCGCGAACGAGCGTGGCAATAGGCGGTCGTCGCGCGCAAACCACGCAATCTCTCCCGCTCAACGGTGCTCACGGTGGGCGGGCCCTCGCCTCTCGCGGTTAAACTCTACGGAGCCACCAGCCCTCTTTCGGCCCACGCGATACCTTGACTCGATTTACAGGACTTTTACTTGATATTATAAAATATCTTCATCGTATTTCAGATGTAGCGAGAAATAATATTTTTGATGAAGATATTACGATACCTTTCACCCTAAAGTTAAATACATGTATAAAAAAAATATGATGAGTGAGCGCGTGTATTTTAGTCATACAACAAAAACCCAAAAATGCAAGCCTTTTAAAATACACCGCGCTGCCACGAAGTTGCAATAAAGCGAACGTCAATAAGCATGAATAATTGCAATGAAAGTGAAAACCCAAACTCAACCCCCCCCAGTGACCCCCTCCCCCTTATTTGTAGATACATATATATCCCTTCAAGTCTGGGAACACCTGGTCTTTCTCCTGTACACATGGCTCTCCTGGCCACCCGCGGCCCTCTTCTCTTCCTCATCCCTCCTCCTTCCATTCCCTCTTAATCCCCTTGCCTGCTTGTCCCACTCCCTACTTCTCCTCCTCTTAACAACCTGACAACCTTTCTTCTTCCTCTTCCATTTCTATCATTATTATTCTTCCTAATCCCACTCCTATTACCATTCTCACTCCTATTACCATTCTCACTTCTCACTGCTTCAATTTGTCCCTGTCCTTCCTCCTCACATCCCGTTTACGAACCCCCCCCCTCCCCGGCGCCCCCCCCCCTCTCCCCTTCCTCCGTCTACATTTTCCCTCTCTGAAAGCAGGTCAACACCCTCCCACCTGTGAAATTCAACACGACCTTTGTTGTCGTCCGCCTCTTCCTTCCCACCTTCCCTCCTTCTCGAGTTTAAAAATACACCTTCGGACAAACCATTCCGCTTTTCTCCTTCACCTCTTATCTTCCTTTTTTTCCTTTTATCCCAAATACTTTCTCTTTGCGCTTATCCCTTCCTTTCCCCAAATCCTCTTTCTCAAAACTTCGCTCCACAAGCCATATTTTGGCCACCCATTTTCCCCCATTTTTCCCTCTCTTCTCAAAATTCCTAACCTAACCATCCACTCCCCTTTCCTCACAATTTTCTCCTTTCCTCTCATATATTCCTTTCTTTCTACTTTTCCCTTCTTTCCAAAATCTCGTCTTCATCATTATCTTCCTCTGCGTCACATTAATTAATACTTCCTCCCCCATCCCCCATCCCCCATCCCCCATGGCCCAATCCCCTTCACATCCCTCTCAAGTATTCTGTTTCTTTCCCTCCTCCTCCCCCTTTTTTGTATATGTCTGTCTAGCTTTCTTTTGTTTTATTTTTCATCTCTTATTATTTCGGATTCTCTTTCTTCTTTTTTTCTCTTTCTCTCTCGCTCTTTGTGACGCTTTCTTCCTCCCCCTTTTCCTCTCTCCGTTCCTCCCTTTTTATTGTGTCTGTCTTATCTATTTTTCTTTTTTCCCTTCCTTCCTTCCTTTCTTCCCCACACTACTCAGTCTCTCCTTGTGGCACTTACTAACCTTTCGCTGAAGGCCCGCTCCTGTCTACCCGACCCACGCCGTGTGGCCTTTATGCATGCGCTTTTCCACCCACCTCTCCCCCTCTCCCCCTCCTTCCCTACTCCTACCTGCTCCCCTCCCCTTACCCCTCCCCCTTCCTTTTATTCAGCGGTGCTTTAAAGACTTTCAAGATGAAAGGCGCAGGCAAATAAAAACTAAAAAAAAAGAAAAAAGAAAAAAAATCTTTAAGGATTCGTCTCGCTTTACCTCGTCTCGATTCTAGACTCTATTCCCTCTTCTTCCTTTCCTTTCCTTTCTTTCCCTCCCCTTCTCCCTTCCCCCTATGTAAAAAAAAAAACAAAAGAAAAAAAAACAATGCGTCGCTCCTCCCTTCCACCCCCTCCCCCTCTCCTACCAACCCCTCTTTCGCCCTTGAGCGTAACTGGGCCCATGCGATAAGGCAGGCGAGACAACGAACCATTTTTTTAATACTAATAGTAATAACAATAATAAAACTTATAACAATAAGGGATTTGAGGGAGGGGAGGAGATACCGGAGGGGAGGAGGGAGGAGGGAGGGAAGGGATGAAAAAGGGAGAGGAGAGGAAAGGATAGAGGGGAAAGAGAAGGGAGGGGGGGGGAAGGAAGGGAAGGGATGGGAAGGGAAGGAAGGGAAAGCAAAGGAGTTAAAAGAGAAGGGAGAGGGGGGGTGAAGAAGGAAAGGAAGGGAAGGGAAGGGAAAGGAAGGGAGGGGGGAGAGTGGAGGTTGGGAAGGGGAGAGAGTATAAAGAGGGAAGGGGAGGAGAGGGTGGGAGAAGAATCTATACCACCAGCCGACTCGCGCGATACAATGACCTTGCACTTGAGGGTCGTGGATTGGAGTGGGGGAGTGGGGGAGAGGGGAAGAATGAGAGAGCGAACGAAAGTGTGAAAGATACATAAGAAGAGAAAGGAGAAGAGAGAGAGAGAGAGAGAGAGAGAGAGAGAGAGAGAGAGAGAGAGAGAGAGAGAGAGAGAGAGAGAGAGAGAGAGAGAGAGAGAGAGAGAGAGAGAGATTTTTTTAAACAATTTCTATCGATTTTAAAGCCCAAAACCCAGCCACAACCCCCCCCCCAACCACCACCACCACCACCACACCGCCCGCCCGCTTAGAATGTGCAGGCGGTTGGGAGGGCCGTGGGCGGGGATAAAGCATGGTGGGTAATGAGGAGATTATGATGCATCAAGAGGCAGCTGGCGTCCAGAGGGGGCGAGTGCTGATAAGGAAGCACGGGGCTGCACGGCCCGCCCTCATGCAATGCTCCATTGCGGCGCCCTTTTCCTTTTCCTCTCCCTCTCTCTCTCACACACACACAAAGTAACTTTCTCACTCTGACAATTACTCACACTCTAGTCAGTCAGTCACACACGCACACCCTACGCGCGCGCACGCACGTATGCACGTACATGCACATGCACATGCACATGCACATGCACTCTCTATCTCTCTCTCTCTCTCGCCAGACAGCCGACCGACCGACTTCTTTCGGAAAATAACAAAGAAGCAAAGGGGCGTTATAGTACGTACGTGTTCCCAAAGTACTTTTCGGCGCGTATGGCGTGCGTATACATCGCCTCGCCCTAAAGTGAAAGAGAAAGGAGGAGGGGGAGAGGGAGAGGGAGAGGGAGAGGGAGAGGGAGAGGGAGAGGGAGAGGGAGAGGGAGAGGGAGAGGGAGAGGGAGAGGGAGAGGGAGAGGGAGAGGGAGAGGGAGAGGGAGAGGGAGGGAGAGGGAGAGGGAGAGGAGAGAGGAGAGAGAGAGAGAGAGAGAGAGAGAGAGAGAGAGAGAGAGAGAGAGAGAGAGAGAGAGAGAGAGAGAGAGAGAGGAAAGACACAGCGTAAAACGAAAACACGAAGCCAGAAGTCCGACGATGTACAACAAAGGGAGGAATCAATATCCTGTTATCGCTAGGGGCCACGTGCGCCGTCTGGGCGAAACCGCGACTGTTATCATCATCGTCCGCGACAGGACTGCTTATCGCTACTTTTTTTTTTTTTATATCGCTGACGACGACGACTCCCTCCGTCCTCCCTCCCTCCCCCCTCCCACCCTCCATGCGTCCCCTAATAATCCACGACTACGCCATCGTTTTCACTCGCTGTGTCATTAAACACCAAAAGCTAATAAAAAAAGAAAAAATCTAAAAAAAAGTACATTTAAAGGTAATAGAAAACACATGAGGCGGGGCTATCAACACGCCCCCTTCAACACGGCACCGGTATCGACACCTCACGAGGAAAGCAAGACCGTTTCTCATCGACAAGTTGCAAGTTGCAAGTTTCGAGTTGCATAAACGTTTTGCTGCGGCGACCTCCCTCCTACCCGTGACGGATGATACGAGACTCGGGTAATGGGTGGTCAGGGAGGAGGGAGGACCGGGGTGGGGGAATGGGGGTGGGGGGGTGAGGGGGAGGTTGGTGGGAGGGAGGCAGAGGGGGAGGTGGAGAGAAGCAGATGGGGAGGTGGAGAGAGGTAGAGGGGGATGTGGAGGGTGGTTGAGGGAGAGGCGGAGGGTGGTTAAGGGGGAGGTGGAGGGTGGTTAAGGGGGAGGTGGAGGGTGGTTAAGGGGGAGGTGGAGGGTGGCTAAGGGGGAGGTGGAGGGTGGTTAAGTGGGAGGTGGAGGGTGGTTAAGTGGGAGGTGGAGGGTGGTTAAGTGGGAGGTGGAGGGTGGTTAAGGGGGGGAGGTGGAGGGTGGTTAAGGGAGAGGTTGGTGGGAGGGAGGCAGAGGGGGAGGTGGAGGGAGGTAGAGGGGGAGGTGGAGGGAGGTAGAGGGGGATGTGGAAGGAGGTAGAGGGAGAGGTGGAGGGTGGTTAAGTGGGAGGTGGAGGGTGGTTAAGGGGGGGAGGTGGAGGGTGGTTAAGGGGGGGAGGTGGAGGGAGGTTGAGGAGGAGGGGAAAGGGGAGGTTGAGAGGGCACAGAAGATAGGGGGAGGTGGATGGAAGTAGAGCGGGTGGCGGAGGTGGGGAAAGGGGAAGGGAAAGGGGAGAGGAAACGGGAGGGGCAAGGGGAGAGGAAAGGGGAGATAGATCGAGGAAGAGGTGGGCAGATGGGGCAGAAAAGGTCGGTATATCACGAACTTTGCACACTGAGGTACACATAATAAAGGATTTTTGCATACCAAAGGAAAAGGGGGAAAAGGGCGAACGAAGGAGACACGGAGGTAAACGAGGGAATGAAACAGGTGGAGTGAAGATAAAAAACAGGTAGGTAGAAGCACTGACGAAATAAAGAAAGGAGAAACGTCAAAAGACAAGAAGAATGAGATAAGACGATAAAAAAAAAAGAATCCCGCTCTCAAAACGCCTCGCATTCCGCCCACGCCCTCGCAAGCATCACAAGCAACGACCCGATTCCACCACACGGTAGCCAAGAGCCTCTTTGTTCACTTGCAACGTCTTGCAATGCCACAAGAGAGCCAATGCAATGGGGGGGGAGGGGGGACTCCACTCTCGTCACTGAAATGCTATGTAATTACCGTCGCGCGAACCCCACCTCCTGCCCCCCAAACCCCCCTACTCCCGTCGTCGTCCCCTCGCGAAGAACGACGCCGAGGAATAATACAGGTTCTCTCTCTCCCTCTCTCCCTCTCTCTCTCTCTCTCTCTCTCTCTCTCTCTCTCTCTCTCTCTCTCTCTCTCTCTCTCTCTCTCTCTCTCTCTCTCTCTCTCTCTCTCCCTCTCTCTCTCCTCTCTCTCTCTCTCTCTCTCTCTCTCTCTCTCCCTCTCTCTCTCCCTCTCTCTCTCCTCTCTCTCTCTCTCTCTCTCTCTCTCTCTCTCTCTCTCTCTCTCTCTCTCTCTCTCTCTCTCTCTCTCTCTCTCTCTCTCTCTCTCTCTCTCTCAGTAATGCGAGGCCTTTCCCTCTTCTTCTCATTACTTCCCTTCTCCTTCCTATTCCGAATCCTTTTCCCTTTCTTCATCTTCTTTATCAAACTCTCCCACCCACCCACTCTCTTTTCGATGCACTTCGCCCCTGCAATACCTAATGCTCTCCGCACACCCACAGCGTCCTTCCCCCCGACATAATTTAATACGCCGAGATTGATGTACCGCCATTACTGTCAGCATTCACTCACCATCACCCGCCCTCTTGCCCCCCCCCACACACACACACCAAACCAACCCCATAACCAACACAATGTCACCATCACCACCACCCTATTCCCTCTCCCTCTCCTTCTCCCTCTCTCTCTTTGCCACGTCAAGGAAAATTTGAAACATAGGTTTGAGGTTAAGGTTAAGGTTAAGGATGAGGTTGAGGATAAGGTTGAGGTTGAGGATAAGGTTGAGGTTGAGGATAAGGTTGAGGTTGAGGATAAGGTTGAGGATAAGGATAAGGTTAAGGTTGATGTAGGGGTTGAGGCTGAGGTGGGGGTAGAG
>NW_028234419.1:23221942-23226942 GCF_977035675.1 Penaeus japonicus
TCTCTTCTCTCTCTTTTCTCTCCCCTTCCTTTTTATCACAACCGCTTCCTTTCTTGCTCTTTTCTAGGCTTTCCTTCTCTTCCTTTCTTGTTTTCTCCGCTTGGCCTGGCTTGGCTTTCTCCCCCACCCCCTACAACAGCCACCCACGCTGCGCTTTCGCCATCAAATGTGTATCATGGGGGGGGAGGGGGGGGGAACAGCAGCCGAAAGCGATAATAAAAGAGAGACATGATGATGGCTTCCTTCTCGTTTCCTCATCTCTTTATCCTTACCATTTGCCTCCAACCCAATATAATTACTTTTCTAACACATCTCACATTCTCTCTCTCTCTCTCTCTCTCTCTCTCTCTCTCTCTCTCATTCAACTTCGTATTCCTCGTACTCTACCTCTCTGGACGTGTTTACGTTTCAACTCTGCAACTCGGTTCTGTTCTCATTTCTTACCTGTAAAGAAAAAGAAAAAAAAACATTAATACAAATCCAACAAATTTATATGAAAAAAAAACGAATACAAAATCCGAAATATTACACTGCTACGAAAATACAGTAATGCAAAAACTGCAGATTCCTCTCGACTGACGCTCGGGACAAACGGTCTCTTTAAAACAATGGGGGTTGGAAGATGAAAGGGGAGGAAAAGAGGACGGTTGGGGGGGGGGGGGGTAAAGAGAGGGAGGGAAGGGGGAGGAGGAAAGGAATGAATGAAGAAGGGTGGGAAGAGGAGACAGAGACAGAGAGGAAAGGGAAAAGAAAAAAACAACGAAGAAAGGAAAGCTAGAAGAGAGGTAATGCAGCGGTTGAGGAAATTGAACGAAGGGAGAGGGAGGGGGAGAGGGAGAGGGAGAGGGAGAGGGAGTGAGGGGGGAGGGGGGAGGGGAAGGAGGGCCGGAAGGCAGTTGTGGACGAAACAGGATGACGGCAGAGTGGAAATGAAGGGAGAGAGAGAGAAGGATGGAAGAGAGGAAACGAGAAAGAGAAGAGAGAAGAGCAAAGAGGGAAGAGGAGGAGGGGGGAGAGAAACAAGGGGGAACAAAAGACAATACCTACCCCCCCAACCTCAACCCCTCCTTATTCCCCCCTCCCCCCCATCCCGCTACCCCTCAAGTGCAGGCCCACAATCCCTCCCTTGAAATCAGAGCCTATTCAATGGACGATCCTTATCGACGCTGAGGGCTTGCTGCTCGCTGCAAAGGAAATAGGGGAAGGAGGAAAAGGGGAAAGGACAGAGAAAGGAAGAACAGAAAGAAAAAGGGAGGGAGGGAAGGAGGGAAGGAAGTAGAAAGGGAGCGTGGGAGGGAGGGAGGGAAAGAGAAAGGTATGGAGGGAGGGAGGGAGGGAGAGAGGGAAAGAAAGGTATGGAGGGAGGGAGGGAAAGAGAAAGGTATGGAGGGAGGGAGGGAAAGAGGGAAAGAGAAAGGTATGGAGGGAGGGAGAGAGGGAAGGAGAGAGAGAGAGAGAGAAAGAGGAGTTATTTATGTCTGGTGGAGGAATACGATCGATGAAGGGAGTGAAAATGCGTACTGAGAACGGGAGAGGGAAGAAGGGAAGGGAGACGAAGCGGAGAATTACGAAAGGGAAAGAATTAAAGTCAATGGGAAGGGGGGGAGGGAGGGAGGGAGGGCGGAAGTAGGAAAGAGAAAGAGAAAGAAAGAGAGGAGAGAGAGACGAGAGAGAAGAGAAAGAAAGAGAGAGGAGAGAGAGACGAGAGAGAAGAGAGAGATGAGAGAGAAGAGAGGACAGAGATTGAGGAGAGAGAGGGAGGGAGTGATTGAGAGATGGGAGAGAAAACAGCGAAAAAAACACGAATAACGAAGGTGGGGATACAAACAGGAGAAGCGAGAACAAGGCCAAAGAAATGGCTGTGAATACAGACAGAGTAAACATCAGACAAAATGGGACGCCGATAATGGAAAAAGGAAAGTGAAATGGGTGGAGGGGGAGGGAGAGGGGAGAGGGGAAAAGCGTTAGGGGGGGAGAAAGGGAGAGGGAGGGAGAGGGAGAGAGAGGGAGAGAGAGAGGGGGGAGAAAGGGGAGAAAGGGGGGGAGAAAGGGGGGAAGAGGGGGAGAAAGGGGGGAAGAGGGGGAGAAAGGGGGGAAGAGGGAGAGAAAGGGGGGAAGAGGGAGAGAGAGAGAGAGGAGAGAGAGAGAGGAGAGAGAGAGAGGAGAGAGAGAGAGGAGAGAGAGAGAGGAGAGGAGAGGAGAGGAGAGAGCAAAAGTCGCAGGAGAATATGGGAGAGAGGAGAGGGAAGAGGGGAAAGAAGAGAGGGTATGCGAAAAATAATGAGGAATGAAAAGAGGAAAAAATTAAATATACAGACGACAGGACATGGTAATTAATTTTGGAGGAGGAGGAGGAGGAGGAGGGGTGGGGGAGGGGACTGTCGTGAGAATGCAGGACGTGATAACAAGAGAGGTGTGGACGGGAGCGAACAATGGGTGTAACAAATGGAATGAGGGAGAGAGGAGGGAGGGAAGGAGAGAGGGAGGGAGAGAATGAAAAATAGATAGATAGATAAAGTGATATTGAAAGAGTATGTACAAATAAAAGTAGGGGGGGGGGGGCAGCAGGAGAAAGGAGGAAGAAGAGGAGAAGAGGAGGAAGAAGAGGAGAAGGAAGAGGAGGAGGAGGAGGAATAGGAGGTGGAGGAAGAGAAGGCGATGGCGATGGCGATGGCGAGCAGGGAAAAAGAGGAGAGAAGGAGCAGAATAAGATTAAGGAGGAAGAAGAAGAGCAAGAAGAAAAACAAGAAGAACAAGAACAAGATGCTGACAGTTCGAAAGCAGTAGCATCCCCGAAGAGCGAAAGCAAGGGAGCGAACCGCGACGTGCCGACTCCCATCACTCAATACCGCTTCATTGTCTTGCCTGGACGCCCTTGCACAGCATCCCGAAGAACAATCACGCCACGCGCCCAGCTATTCCTGAAGCCCCGAGGAGGGAATTAGGGAATGGGGAGGAGGATGGGGAGAATGGGGAGGCAGAGGAGGAGTAGAAAAAGAAGGGGGATGGGGAGAAATAAAAAAAATGACTGCCAGTAAATAGTAAACAATAAACAACGACTGCGAGGCATTATAATAATTGTCCAGCGATGTTAGAGAGGAAACCACATTAAAAAGCTCTACAAAGAAATGCAAATGAAAGAAAATAAAAAAAACATCATCATTTCCCTCCTATAATCATAACTCTCGTTTTCCCCATCCTCATAATTAACAAAACCAATGACAAACACACAAAACATGAAAAAAGTACCCCCCCCCAAAAAAAAAAAAATAAAAAGTACCGCCACCAATAACAATAGCAACCATTTTCCTCTCGATAGCTCCAACCCCGATTGAATCCTCCGCAAGACATCTCTCACCTGGAAACCCAATATAGGCCAGAGGTAGATGCTACATTCTTAAAGTCAGTCAGTCAGTCAGTCAGTCAGTCAGTCGCTCGCACGCCACCAAGATGATTTCGGGTGCGGCGGCGTGGTAGCGGACACAGCCGGAGCCGAGAAACTAAGCGGTCCCCCAAGTGTTTGGAAAATAATGACAAAAACAACAACAATAATTATATAATAATTATACAAAACTAAGCTTTCTATAATTATTATTGTGTGTTGACAGTGTGTGTGAATGAATGACTGAATCAAAGAATGCGTGAATATATGTTTAACGTGAGCCTAACTGTAAATGCCGACTAAAATTAATTCAAAATAAGATTTTAAAAGTTGATTACCGTTGCTATGACAATGGAGACACAGCGAGGGATAAACGAAACCCTAGCCGAGGCATTTAATGAAGCAAGAGCTTCGTCCTAAAGGAAAAGAGAGCGAGGGGATGGGGAGGAAGGAGGGATAAAAGGGAGTGGATGGGGGTGGGGGGAGAGGAAGAGAGGGAGGAGGAGGGGGAGGGGGAGAGAGGGAGGAGGAGGAGGAGGAGGAGGGGAAGGGGGATATGGAGAGAGGGAGAGGGAGAGGGAGAGGGATGGAGAGAAACGAAGAGTAACTGCTTAATCGAAACACAGTGGATTACAGGAGAAGCAGACTTAAGGATTTTTTTTAGACTAAAGGTCTAAAAAAATATATAAATGCATTCTCCCTCCTCGTCCCTCCTCCACCCTGTCTCTTCTCTCTCCCTCATGCAGACACTACCTCTCAATTTCACTCTCACTCTCACTCTTTCTCTCTTTGAATTACAACACTCAGGGCAATTCCATTATTATCCCGAGAAGTAGTTCAAGCCCGAGCACGCCCTCCTAGTCCCCCCCCCCACTCGCCCCATAAATAAAATCAACGCCGCAATATTTTCACCAGCATTCACTCCGTCAGCCCCGGGTATTGTTCCCTGCCCTTTGTCAATATTTTTGTTGTGTCTCCAAAGTGACTGGCGAAGTAGCCACTCCTCCCCCTACCTATTCCCTCTGACTAGCCTCTGCCTCGTATCCTTCCATCCCTTGCTCTCCCTCTATCCTTCCATCCTTTGTTCTCCCTCTATCCTTCCATCTTTTGCTCCCCCTCTATCCTTCCATAATTTACCCCTTTCTCTCCCTCTATCATTCCATTAGCCTCGCCCTTAATCCCTCTCTCCTTTTCTTTTCCCCACTCTTCCATCCCCCTTCCTTCTATCTCCCTTCTTCCTCCTACGCCTCTCGTTAATAAATCCACCACTCCAATTCCTTCGCTCTTCCCCTTCCCCCCACCCTTCCCCCTCACCCTTGCCCTTGCCCTTACCCCCACCCACACACACACACACAAACACGCACACACCAAAATCGCCAATCCAACTCCCTCGCCTGTGAGGGGAAAAAACATCCCAGGCTTGAATGCGTCTCTAAAGGCGAGAATCCCGAGCTCGGATTACCTGCTCCTGCCTTCATTCCTTCGATTCTGAGGATGAGGGAGGAAGGGGGACAAGAAATGGGAAGAATACATGAGGGGTGAGTAGAAGGGGAGAAGAGTGAGAAGGGGAGAAGGGTGAGAAGGGAAAGAAGGGGGACGCGGCGGCGGCGGCGGCGAC
>NW_028234419.1:23231942-23241942 GCF_977035675.1 Penaeus japonicus
CTCCCTCTCTCTTTCCCCTCTCCCTCTCCCTCTCCCTCTCCCTCTCCCTCTCTTTCCTCTCCCTCTCTAAAGAACAACCCATCAATATCCCAATCAGCATTATCCTCTCCTTCTCCTTCTCCCTCTCTTAGCCTCAACATCCTCCCCCCTCTCTTTCCTCTCCCTCTCCCTCTCCCTCTCTCTCCCTCTCCCTCTCCCTCTCTTTCCTCTCCCTCTCTAAAGAACAACCCATCAATCTTGCATTAAGTGAGACCCTCTTAGCAACGTTTCCCTTAGACTAGGGGAACGTTCCTGTCCATTTCCGCCATAATCATATTGCCCCTGGCGCTATCTCCGTGCTCTTAAAATAATCTCTCTCGAAGTCTCTCTGCCAATCGTGTCGGTACAAGAACTCCGCCATCCAATCGTGAATTCTCTTGCTTATCTTTCGACATCCTGTCCAGCATGAGGAAGGTGGAGGAAGAGAAGGGAGGAGGAAGGAGGAGGGAGGAAGGAGGAAGGTGGAGTACGCGAAGGAAGGAGGAAGGTGGAGGTGGAGAAGGGAGGAGGAAGGTGGAGGTGGAGAAGGGAGGAGGAAGGTGGAGGTGGAGAAGGGAGGAGGAAGGTGGAGGAAGAGAAGGGAGGAGGAAGGTGGAGGAAGAGAAGGGAGGAGGAAGGTGGAGGAAGAGAAGGGAGGAGGAAGGTGGAGGAAGAGAAGGGAGGAGGAAAGAGGAAGGTGGAGGAATCTTTGCCGATTACAGTTTCTCCAAAGCGACCAATCATTAGGTTCTTAGACCTCTTCCATTTTAATCAGGAATGTCCTTAGCGATTATTTCCACCAGTCACGATGGTCCCCACACACTTTCCCCCAATCATATTATCACCCAAACTCTCTCAACCAATAAGAAACACCCTCATGAACCCCTCAACCAGTCACGAAACTTCTTAGCGTTATCTCCACCAATCGCTGCGTCCCCAACAGCAACCTCCACCACCAGAGACGTCCCTGGAACCATCTCCAACGATCGTAACGTAACGTAACTGCAGTCAAATCGCAGAGAATTTCCGGAGTTCACTTTCACGAAGCGTCGGTCGCATTTCGTGACCTATCATTTTTTTCGTATATTTTGGGAAGATGAAGAAGTAGTAGTTGAGAATAAAAAGAAAGAGGAGGAGGATGAAGGTGGAGGAGGAGGAGGATGAAGGTGGAGGAGGAGGAGGAGGAGGAGGAGGAGGAGGAGGAGGAGGAAAGTGGAGGAGGAGGATGAAGGTGGAGGAGGAGGAGAAGGATGAAGATGGAGGAGGAGGAGGAGAAGGATGAAGATGGAGGAGGAGGAGGAGAAGGATGAAGATGGAGGAGGAGGAGGAGAAGGATGAAGATGGAGGAGGAGGAGGAGAAGGATGAAGGTGGAGGAGGAGAAGGATGAAGGTGGAGGAGGAGGAGGAGGAGGAGGAGGAGGAGGAGGAGGATGGAGGTGGAGGAGGAGGATGAAGGTGGAGGAGGAGGATGAAGGTGGAGGAGGAGGAGAAGGATGAAGATGGAGGAGGAGGAGGAGAAGGATGAAGATGGAGGAGGAGGAGGAGAAGGATGAAGGTGGAGGAGGAGGAGAAGGATGAAGGTGGAGGAGGAGGAGAAGGATGAAGGTGGAGGAGGAGGAGGAGGAGGAGGAACGTGGAGGAAGAGATGGAAGATGGAAGAAGAGGAAGAGGAGGAAGAAGAGAATATACAGGATATAATAGGAAAGTGCAGAAGAAAAACACCCCCGCGCTTTCGGATACGAAATCAGTGATAGGTTTTCAGCTTCTCTTTAAAACTCTTAAAGCCACTCTGGGACCGTGTACCTGCATCACCCTCGCTCCTACAGAGGGAAGAGAAAGGGAGAGGCGAGTGAAGTGAGAGAGAGATAAGAGAGAGATGAGAGAGGAGGAGAGGGAAGGAGAACGTGAGGGGATGGGAACGAGGAGAAAGAGGGGGAGAAAAAGCCAGAGAGAGGGAGGGAGGGAAGGGAGGGAGGGAGGGAGGGAGGGAAGGAGGGAGGGAGAGGGGGAGAGAGGGAGAGGGAGAGAGAGAGAGGGAGAGGGAGAGGGAGAGAGAGGGAGAGGGAGAGGGAGAGGGAGAGGGAGAGGGAGAGGGAGAGGGAGAGGGAGAGGGAGAGGGAGAGAGAGAGAGAGAGAGAGAGAGAGAGAGAGAGAGAGAGAGAGAGAGAGAGAGAGAGAGAGAGAGAGAGAGAGAGAGAGAGAGAGAGAGAGAGAGAGAGAGAGAGAGAGAGAGAGAGAGAGAGAGAGATCCCTATGAACCAACCCGACTTAGCTCGGACCGTTCCAGGACTGGCCAAGGATTCCATCCTTTAGGATCCATGAATTCGCGAAGATTTTGCTTGGTGCTGCTCCTCTGGTCCTTCCATCCTACTACTCTGCCCCTTCGCCTCCTTTTCCCTTGCTCCTCCCTCTCCTTTCTTTGACTCCTTCACACGGATTCCCTTCCTTTACTCTCCCTGTTTCTATCTCCATTCTCTCCATCCTCACCCTCTCTCTCTTCCCTATCCACCCCCACCCCCATCCCCCATCAGGCAACCCCAGAAGTCACAGCTCGAGGTTCGCTTGACTGAACTTGTGCATGTTTCAAAGTTTTAATTACCCCCTTCTCTCTCACCCCCCCTCCCTCCCTCCCTCTCTTTCTCTCTCACCCTCCCTCCCTTCCTCCCTCCCTCCCTCCTTCTCTTTCTTTCTCTCACCCTCCCTCTTGCTTTCCCTCCCTCCTTCTCATTAACACAGGTGTTGAATCAAGCCTTCTCGACCTTTCCCAAGAGTCTGTCCCCCAAAGGCAGAAACCCACAAAGAAAGAGAAAAACGAAGAGACAAAAAGGTGGTAGCCATGATAGTGGTGTTGGTGGTGGTAATGATGATGATGATGATAGTAGTATTAGTGACGGTGGTACTATCATGATAGCGTTATCGGTGGAGATGATGATGATGATGATGGTTGTACAGATGACGGTGGTAGCCACAAAGATGGTGATAATCACGAAGGAAAAAAATGCAACCAACAACAGTATCAAATGACCCACGCGACCGTCAACAAAAACATCCCAAACTAAGATCAACTCTAAGCAACATAGATGAGCTCGGAGATCACTTGGGAACAGGGACGGAGGGGGAGAAGGGAGAGAGGTGGAAAGGAAAGGAAAGAGGAGGGGGGAGGGAGGAGGGAAGGAAGGAGGAGGAGGAGAAGGAGGAAAGAAAGGAAGGATGAGGATAAGAGGAAGAGAGGGGAGGAAAGAGAGGAAGGAGAGGGAGGGAGGAGAGGGAGGGAGGAGAGGAAGGAGAGGTAGGGAAAAGAAGAAGGGCGAAGAAAAGCGAGTAGACAGGAAAGAAGCGGGGTGAAGAATGAAGGAGGTAGACTGAAAGGAGGACGAAAGAGAAGGGGGAGAGAAAAGGAGGAGGAGGAGGAGGAGAATGAGGAGGGGGGGGAGGAGGAGGAAAGACGATCTCAGGGGGGGCTCCACGATTCATCTCGGCAAATTCGGGCGGCGGTGGCGTCTGTCTAGGCCCACCGTCCGCCTTCATAGACCTCCTTCCTCGCCCTCCCTCTCCCTCCACCTCAATTCTGCCCCGCCCTTGCCTTCTCTCTGTCTTCCCCCTTATCCTATCCTTTACTTTTACTTCCTTTTCTTCAAACATCATTCCACCTCGTCCCCCAAAACACAAACAAACACACAGACAGAACGAGAGAAACGAATAACCGCCAAGAACAGGAAACAGATAAAAAGTTATATTTCCCCACATCCCCCCCCCCTTCCTACCTTCACCTCACCCTCCCCACCCCGCCCCAATACGTACAACCTTCCCTCCTGGCCCAAATCTCTCTCTTTCCCTCTCATCCTCAAACTTGCCCTGCCTTCCCTCTATCATACACGTACACGAACACTACTCCCAGTCACTCAAGTCACTCCTCTCTCTTCTCTGTTTCTCTCTGCTTCTGCGTGCGTGCGTGCGTGAAAGTCTGCCTTCTCTCTCTCTCTCTCTCTCTCTCTCTCTCTCTCTCTCTCTCTCTCTCTCTCTCTCTCTCTCTCTCTCTCTCTCTCTCTCTCTCTCTCTCTCTCTCTCTCCAATAAAACACTCTCCGTCCAGGCTCGTGCCTTCCCTCCTATCCCAGTTCGTTCCTCTCTTCTGACCACACCCCTTCCCACATGACCACACCCTCCACCGCCACCTCCCCTTTAAAAGATCTAGCCACGCTACTATTTCTTCCGTGTCTTCCTCCTCTCCTCTCTTCTCCCACCAGCCCTTCCTCTCTCTTTTCCGTTTGCATTCTCTTTTATTTCGTTCTTTCCCTCTGGCTATATCTACTCATTCTACACTCTCTTCGCAGCAATTTTTTTCTTCAAATTCCTCCTCGCCCTCGTCCTTGTCCTCGCCCTTGTCGTCCTCGTCCCTTCCATTACGTCTTGGTCTCTTCTTCCTTCCCTCTTCCAGACTCTACCCCCCAGTCCCCCTACCCCCACCCTACACCAATTCCCCTCAGTGGCGACCATCTCAAAGCCATTTGGGGGGAGGGGGGGAGGGGGTTAGAGGGAAAGGGAATGGAATAAGGGGTGGGGATGGGGGGGGAGGAGGAGAGGGGAGGAGGAGGAGGAGACAGGGGAAGTTCGAAGCTGTGGATATCGATCGTCGACCCATCCAAGGGGGCGTCGACCAAAACCCCTCGGTGTCCTCCCCCTCACCCCCTGACTCCCTTACCATTTCCCCCTGAACTCAATAAACCAAAGGCTAAAGCTACCCCCGCAGCCTCCCCGAGCCTAGTCCTTGCTGCTAAAAATCTCCCTGCCCCCCACCTCCCTCCCTCTCTACTTCCACCTCCTCGCGCTCCCTCTCCCCTCCCTTTCGATCCAGCAAACCCCTTTTAATTCCCCTCTTTGCTCGTCTCCACCCTTCTCTCTGCTCCTTCTCGAAGCTTTCCCCATCTCTTCTTCTTCTTTCTTTGTTTTCCAACCCTTACCTTCTATCCAAACCTCTCTGCCGGACACGCTCTTTGCTTTTATTTGCAGTCCCAATCAAAACAAATCTACATCTTGCTATTCCTCCGTTTATGTATCTACTCTCCCCTCATTTCTCATTTCTCCACCTTTCCTCGGCTCCTTTCTAACTCCCATCTATTCATCTATCTATTTACTATTTCCTTTTACCGCTTTCTTTTTCTTCTTCTTCTTCTTCTTCTACCAACTTCCTTCTCCATCTGTCTACCTACCATCCTTCTTTCTACTTGTGCCCCAACATTATAAACATTAAACCTTTCTTCCTTATCCAGCTTCTTTGTTCAACTCCTTTCCCTCTCCATCCATCCATCCATCCATCGATCTATAAGTCCATTTATCAATCTGCCTCTCTCTCTCTCTCATCTCCGTCTTCAATCACCTCCTTTCCGTCTCCACGAAGAAAGCCCATACTAGTGCAGACACCCAAAGCCTTCCTTCCTTCCTTCCTTCTATCCTCCTTTCCTTTCCTTCGTTCGTCCCTTCCCTCCCAGCCTTCCTCGGCCTTGGGAAATACACGCCATCGCACTTGCTCGCATTCCGCTAATTCCCCAGAAGATTGCTATTCCCCTCCCTCCCTCCCTCCCCCCAACTCACTCTTCCTCCTCCTCCTTACTCTTGCTTCTTTTCTTCTTGCTTTCTTTCTCCACTTTCTGTTCCCTCTGTCTCTCCTTCTCCAAATTTCTTTGTTTATTCTCTTCTCTTTCCTTCGATTATCTTCATTTTCTCCCTCCCCTTTCTTCCGCTTCTCCTCCTCTCATCCCTTCCGCTTTCTCCCATTCCATAATCCCCCAACCCTTCCTACGTCTTCTTTCCATTCTTCCATCTCCCCTCCTTTATTTCTTATTGCTTTCTCCCATTCCATTATCCCACCCCACACCAACCCCACCCTTTAGTCCGCTCTCCTCCTCCTCCTCCTTCTCATTCTTCCGTCTCTCCTTTCTTCCTACTGCCTCCTTCCCTTTGCTTGGCAGTTTTGGCATCAAACCTCCATTTACTCGGTGAATACCATCAGCTGAGGGTAGCAATCACACTTTCTTTCATGGGAATCACGCTCTCTCCCTCACATGAGTGCGTGTTGGAGCAAGGGAACTTAGGTAACGGCAAGGAGAGGAGGAGAGGGGTGGGAGAGGGGGAGAGGGGTGGGAGAGGGGGAGAGGGGTGGGAGAGGGGGAGAGGGGTGGGAGAGGGGGAGAGGGGTGGGAGAGGGGTAGGAGAGGGAGAGAGGTGGGAAAGGGAGAGGGAGAGGGGGAGAGGGGTGGGAGAGGGGAGAGGAAGAGGGAGAGGGGAGAGGAAGAGGGAGAGGGGAGAGGAAGAGGGAGAGAGAGAGAGAGGTGGGAGGGAGAGGGAGAGAGAGGTGGGAGGGAGAGAGAGAGAGAGGTGGGAGGGGGAGGGAGAGAGGGGTGGGAGGAAGAGAGGGAGAGGGAGAGGGAGAGGGAGGGGGAGAGGGAGGTGGGAGGGGGAGAGGGAGATAATGCGAAATCCTTGCCTTACCGGCATAAGCGAAGGAGTTCCAGAGAGAAAGAGTGAGCACGCGCGTGCGTCGAGGGGGTAAAAAAAACAAGTTTCTAGTGTTGGTTGAGAGTTGTGCAAGTGTGCATTTGCAACAATGGTCCATTCCAAACCTCGACAGAAGTAGTTTGAGAGAGGCTAAGTTCCCCGCACGGAATACGAGCCAGACGACTGACCTTGCTCGCTGACTTCCCCGACTCAGCAGCGCCTCGGATAATCGCTGTTGACCTTGTCCGGTCACGGGGCAGCCAGTGCGCAAACATTGACACATCAACAAAAACAAATAGAAATAGAAACAGTCACACACAAAAACGTGGATACATACACGCACAGACCCAGACAGACAGACAAAGACAGACACAGACACGCACAAGTATAAATATTATATAAAGAATATTACTCCCGCACTAACTTCTTCCTTATCCTCGCAAACAAAAACATAGTTCCATCCTACACTCCTACCTCTTTCCTTTCATTTTAGAATGAGGATGAGGATGAAGATGAGGATTATGATGATGATGATGAAAACGATGATAAAAACGACGACGACGACGACGATGATAATGAAAATGAAAACGACAACGACGACGGTGATAACAACAATGATGAGGAAGGGGAGCAGCAGGAGGAGCACGAAAAAGAGGAGACGTCGGAGCTGGAGGAAACTAGAGAATGGAGGAGGAGGTAAAGATGGGAAATGTTTACAAGAGACGAGTAATTAAGGAAGGAGGCCAGCTGGCTCGCAAAGGAGGTGGCTTCTCGGCGAAGACCCTACATCTTACCCGCTCTCCCGCCCTCCCGCTCTCCCGCCCTCTCTCTACATCCTTTTTCCTACTCCCCTTCTTCCACCCTTTCCCTTTCCCTTTCCTTAAACCCTTCTTCTTTTATCCTTTCCATTCTTTCCCTTGTCCAACCCCTTCGTCCTTCATCTCCTCCCCTTCTTTCCTTTTCCCTCTTCTCCTCCTCCTCCTCCACCTACTAACCCCCGTTCTCCTCTTCCACCTCCTCCTTTTCTCTCTCTCTCTCTCTCTCTCTCCCTCCCTCCCTCCCTCCCGCAATTCTTTCTATTTCGCACAGGGAAAAAAGACAACAACTCCTGCGTTACGGTATCGCTTGATTCCACCTCCTTCGGAACCGCCACCGACCCGCAGGCGTAAACAGATGCCTCTAAAAATACTGTGCATTGAGTCACCATTCCCGTCACGTGACCGGGATACACGTGCGAGTGATACTGAAAAAAAGTGAGAATAATAAAAATATATATGTATACTTATGTAAAACAACCGGTCTGTGCATGTTCGTCTTACTGCTCTGTCTCTCTTTTTCTCTTTCTTCCTCTCTTCCTCTCTCTATTTCACCCTCCCTCCCTCTCCTCTCATCTCCTCTCCTCTCCCCCAATCCCCATCTTCCATCTCCCATCTCCTCCTGCGACAGCGATGCCACATTAAAGTCCCGTCACACACGAAATGTAGTCGTATCGTTTATCATTCGAGGTCGTACATCATCATCATCTGCCTGCTCCACAATTTTCGTCTCCTTCCTCTCTCTCTCTCTCTTTCTTTCTTTCTTCCATTCTTTCTTTCTTATACACACACATTATATATATATATATATATATATATATATATATATATATATATATATATATATATGAGAGAGAGAGAGAGAGAGAGAGAGAGAGAGAGAGAGAGAGAGAGAGAATTTCTGTATCACTCATGCTAACCATCCATCCCTCTTCGCCTACTTAGCTAATTGCTAACTGTTTTGATTAGTTCTCTGCTCTCATTATTTGCCTTACTTTCTACGTAGTTGTATACCATACCTCCCTACCTGGTACTTACATGTGCATACGTATGTACTGTATATACACACATACGAACAAAAGGCTTTACACTAGCGACAACCCTAAAAAAACAAACTCTGACTGTGTCTCTCTGGCTGTGTCTCTCTGGCTGCGTCTCTCTGACTGTGTCTCTCTGACTGTCTCTCTCTGACTGTGTCTCTCTGACTGTCTCTCTGACTGTCTCTCTGACTGTGTCTCTCTTCCTTCCCCTCCTGTAGCGTTCACCCTTATACTTCTACCCTCCCTATCGACCATACTGTCTCCCCTCTTTACAATACCCTCTCTCCCGCTCCCTCTCTCTCTCTCTCTCTCTCTTCACTAATTCTCAACCAATCTTCCTCTTTTTTTTCCTCTCTTCCCCTCTTTGTCATCTCCCATCCCCCCTCCCCGTCCCACTTATGGCTCTCCCTCTTTCTCTTCACTTCTTCCACTTTCCTTTTCCCCCCCTCATCTCCCACTCTCAATCCATCACTCTCACTCTGTTGCTCTCCCCCCTCACTTGCAACGTTCTCCCCTCCTTTATCCTATCTCTTTCTCTCTCTTACTTTCCTTTGCTTCTCGCATGCCTATCTGTGACTGACACATACCCGCACACATACTCCCCCCCCTCTCCCCCCCCCCTCTCTCTCTCTCTCTTTCTCTTTCTCTCTCTCTCTACTCTCTCTCTCACTCGCTCTCACTTATATAAACTCACTCATGCACACTCACTCACTCACTCACTCTTCCCCACACGCCACCCTACCACGCCCTATACCATTACTCAGGCCGTCGTTCCGACTCACTTGGAAAAAAATATATTGATCGTAGAAGTACACCGGATTCCCTCCCCTTTTCGCCCGTCATCGCCGCTGGAGCATGTTACGATGGGCCTCCCCGACTCTCTCCCCATTTGCCTATTCCCTTATCTCCTCCTATTTGGCTATTCCGATTACCCTCCCCCTCCTTCCCTTACCTTCCATTTGCCTATTCTCCTATCCCTCCCTCCCCTTAATTACAGCTCTTTTCCTATTTCCCTACTGGCGCACTCCCCTTCCCAACCTAACGTTCACCTATTCCTTCATTTCCCTATTTGTTTATTCCATCTACCCTCTTTCTCTCCCCCCCCCCCACACACCTCCCTCGCTCTCCACTTCCCTATTCCCCTATTCGCCCTCTCCCTCCAACCCCCAAACCCCAACCCCCAACCCCAAGCCATCCCCTATTACTCTGTATTCGTTCATTCCCCTATTTCCCTACTGGCATACTCCCCTATACCATCCCTACCTTCGCCTATTCCCCTCGTTCGCCTATTTCACGCACGCTAACGACCAATTAACCAACCCGACATGCACTTACCTACGCCCATACACACACCCAAGTTCCCCCTTTTCTCGAACGTGACCAAGAACACGCACCAAAATAAATTGAAAAAAATAATAACTAAAAAAATAATAATAAAAATGCATCAACTTATTTTCCCCGCTGCTAAGTCAGCGAAGTCCTCTATTTCCCTTTTCCCCTTCATCCCCCCCCCCTATTCCCGAGTCCCCTTCTTCAATAACTCGCTATCAGCAACCGCCATAATTCTGTACAATAATAAATGTAATATTTAGCACGGCCAGCTGATGGGTGGGTGGGTGGATAGGGTGAGGGG
>NW_028234419.1:23244442-23246942 GCF_977035675.1 Penaeus japonicus
GAGAAAAAAATCATAATAATAAAGAAGAAGAGGAGAGCGCGCAAGCTCTGACCTATCGACCGCAATCACCGTGCACTGACGGTGGCCATAAAAAGAAAAAAGAAAAAAAAGAAAAAGAAAAAAAAAGCATCATGTTACCGATCAAAGGCTCCTGGAAAGCTCCGCCCGCCATGGGGAACAATGTCCCTTCCACTCCAGGGCTACTTCCTCTCTTCCTCCTAGCCCCCTTCCCCTTCCCCTCTTCCTCCTCCTCCTAGCCCCATTTCCCTCTCCCACTCCTCCCCCTATTCCTCTCTTCCTCCTCCTATCCCTATTCCTGTCTACCTCCCCCTATCCCTATTCTTGTCTCTCTCCTCCTCCTACCCCTATTCCTGTTTCCCTCCTCCTCCTCCTACCCCATTTCCCTCTTCCTCCTCCTCTTATCCCTATTCCCCTCTTCCACCTCCTAAGTCTTATTCTTCCTCCTCATATTTTGTACTTATGTTCTTTCGCTTTTTTTTTCCTCCCTTTCCCCTCGAGTTTTCCCCTTTGCTTCCTTCCTCAATTTCACATTCACTCTTCCTTTCCTTCTCATCCCCCTTCCCCTCTTCCTTCCTCCTCCTTTACTTCCCCTTTCCTCCTCTCCCCTTTCTTTCCCCTTCCGCCTTTTCTAAAGCGAACTGATCCCTAGAGGGGGCGTGGGGTTGGGTAGGGGTGGGGGTAAGGGTTCAATTCAATACTGCAGTGCATTAGGTTCAAAAGAGAAGGAAAGAATAGAAAAGAATAGGGTGAGGGAAAAAAGGGGGAGGAGACGTCGGTCGCTGGATAATGAAATTCCGCATAAAACAGTAACCAAAACAAAGCCACAGACACAGACACACACACACACATACACAAACACACATATACACACAACCAACAAGAGCCTTGATTGGGCGACGAAAAAAACAAACAAAAACTTACGAAAGCAGCAACTAGTGACAACAAGCGAAACAAGGAAGCAAGGAAACAATGACAAGAGGACCCAGGACCGCCACCAACACCAACAAAAGACCCTCACCAGCAACAACGGAGCCTTGAATGCGCGTCTCCATGAATGCCTTCTTCCCACACCCCCTCCCTCACCCCCTCCCTCACCCCTTCTTCTTCTTCTCCCTCAAAGTCTCATTTCGCCTCTCCACTCCCTCTCAGCCTCCGACCTAAGGCTCCCACAATGCTTCCAAGACAGGCCTACCAGTCGTGCAACAAAGGGGTTTATATCACACGCACAAAAACAAAGAAGAAAATTAAAGGCTATGATTTCGCATAGGCCTACCAACTCCTTGGCAAAAGTGTTTTTAGAAGCACGTGCGCGCGCACTCTCACGCGAGCACACAAGAGATTAAACAATTATAATGATAAAAAAATGTAGAATCTGCATATAAAGAAGACTCAAACAAAAACGAAACAGGGAATAAAAAGCTTTCCGCTCGCAGGCCTACCAACCCCTCGCACAGTTCTCGACATCGATAAAACCAAGAATTTAGGCTGAGGCTGCTCTCATGTACACAGGCACACGCGCACACGCACACACGCACACATGAGGGATAAGTGGGGGAAGGAGGGGAGGCATGAATATCCCTTTCATGCCCTCCTCCAGGATGGCCCCCTCATCATCCCCCCCCCCCACCTCACCTCCGACAAAGAGGGAAAATGGTGGTGGTGGTGATGATAGTGATGATGATGGTGACGGTGATGATGACGGTGGTGGTGACGACGACTACTAATCATGATGCAAACAGACCCACAGAGAGTAAGCAGTCTAAGCACCATAACCCAAGAGGATTCCTAACTTCAGGAACGAAAGCTAAGACGGCAAGGAGTCAAGAGAGACAGACGCGAAGGAACCGACCGACTTGTAAGTACAGGGTGTGAGGCGAAAGGAAAGCGGGTTGGGGAAGGGAGGGGGAGAGGGAGAGGGAGAGGGAGAGGGAGAGGGAGAGGGAGGGGGAGGGGAGAGGGGGAGGGAGATGAAAGGGTCGGGCTGAGCAACGGAAGGCGAAGGAACGCTCAGCATTTCCTCCCTCAGCGCTCCCCTGCATCGCCCCCTACAATGTGCAATGTGCAACGACTCTTCCATCCCTGAAGGCATGGCACGGGTGTGAAGGGAGAGGAGCGGAGAGGAGTAAAGGAACACGGGAGATATAAATAAAAGAGAGACGAGAAATGAGACAAGGGAAAGGGTGGATGGATGGATGGATGGATGGATGGATAGATGGAGAGAGAGATGGAGAGAGAGAGAGAGAGAGAGAGAGAGAGAGAGAGAGAGAGAGAGAGAGAGAGAGAGAGAGAGAGAGAGAGAGAGAGAGAGAGAGAGAGAGGGAGAGGGAGAGGGGGAGGGAGAGGGAGGGAGGGGGGGGGAAGGAGGGAGGGAGGGAGGGAGGGAGGGAGGGAGGGAGGGAGGGAGGGAGGGAGGGAGGGAGAGAGAGAGAGAGAGAGGGGGAGTGGGGAAGTAATGAAGTGAGTGCGTGAATGAGGGAAA
>NW_028234419.1:23251942-23264442 GCF_977035675.1 Penaeus japonicus
CCACATTTGATCAATCGTTCTCGTCCACTTTTTCAAGGCCAATTCAAATAACAAAAGCTGTATACGACCATGATCCCCATATATTATGAGGTTCAGAATTACACTTACAAAAGGCAAACGAGTCAAAGTAATTACATCAACAATATAAAATAAATAAAAGACTCTAAAGGTCCATTAATGTCGAAAACAAAATGAAACAAAAGTCATGAACTCATTAACTACAAACAGCTAACTCAAATACTCAAAAGATTAAAACCCGCCATGAACCCAATGACAACAAGATGAATCAAATACTCCAAAGGACAAACTAATGTTGCTCAAAGAAAAAAAAAACAAGCAAAAACCGACATGAATCATGAACCGTAATAACACCAACACATGTGTGCCATTGCGAAAGCATACCTTATAAAGTATATCAATTCCTCCCGCCATGAACAACCGAGTCCAAAAGCAATTAAGACCAAAAAGACAGATTATATTCTGCTCCCCCCAAAAAAGAGGTCATGAAATAACATTTCCCCCCGAAATACTCCCATGCGATACATATGCTTTGAGTAAATACCACCTCCTCATATCAGGCATCTGCCATGAACACTCCCATTTTCAATGTGAGCAGTTTATTGGGCATGAATCGTGCATACACAGTTGCATGTTGAACTATACGACTTATATAACATACGGAACGAGTGAATGGCTTTGTAAATAACATACACTTGAATAAATATAAATATATGCATTCATACTGTTACAAAGGCGTGTGTCTGTTTGTTTGTGCAAGTGTGTGCTCTGATTGGTTGACTGAAAGACTGATAGACCAATAGATATGTGGATAGAGAGATAAAAATAGATAAAACTGAACATAACATCAATACTCACATATACATATATACATGCATAATCCATCACGTATATGTAAACATACCTATCATCCTGTGTGCACGTTCACCTATTCAACATACATATACACTGTATATAACCTAGAGTAATTTCCACTAGTTTGCAAAGAATCCCCGATCGATGCCAGGCCGCGAAGCTTCCATGAACTTGAGACCTCAACCTCCTCCACCTCCTCCGCCATGAGGCTTGGTGAGGGTCCATCCTCCCCCCCCAAAAAAAAAAAAAATCGCCAGCGCGACGCATGCACAATTCGCAATCAAACACATCCTCGTATCAAGCACGCACATCCTGTCACGGGAACACGCAATCACCTTGTCATTACGGCTAATTCACGCCTGCCACCCAAGGAACGCCCGCTAGCCTCCCCACGGCGGCCACTCCGCGCCCTTCTCCTGCCCTCCCTCCCTCCCCTTCCCTCCACTTGGCTTGGCTTCTATTCCCTCCCCTTCCCTCCACTTGGCTTGGCTTGGCTTCTATTCCCTCCCCTTCCCTCCACTTGGCTTGGCTTGGCTTCTATTCCCTTCCCTCCACTTGACTTGGCTTGGCTTCTATTCCCCCCCCTTCCCTCCACTTGGCTTGGCTTCTATTCCCTCCCCTTCCCTCTCCTTCCCCTCGGGATTCGTTTCCTTTGCTCCCCTTTCCCTGTCCCTTTCCTGCCCCTTGGCTTTTATCCTTAGCCCCTCGTGCCCCTTAGCCTGAGTCCCTCCTCCTCCCCGTACCACCGGGATTTATTTTCCTTCCCTTACCTCCCTCTTTTATTTCAATTTATTTTCGTTTCCCTTCCATTCCCCAACCCTTCCCTTCCCTTTTTTTCATTTACTTTGCCTTCTCTCTCCCTCCCCCTTTCTATTTCCTTCACTTCCTCTTTTACTTTCCTTTCGTTTCGGTTCCCTTCCATTCCCAACCCTTCCCTTCATTGATCTTTCTCTTTCCTTTCATCATTCCCTCTCCTTTCCTTTCCTTCCCATTCACTCTCCTTCCTTCCTTCTTTCCTATCCCTCTTTTCCTTTCCCCTCCGTCCGCTCTTAACGTCGCTGCGATGAAGCATATATCCCTTAAAGGCGGACGACGAGAAGCACAAGTCGTGGTGGCTTTTGGGAACAAACTTTGATGATTGATGGTGATGATGGTGGTGGAGCTGGTGATGATAATGATGATGATGATGATGATGATGATGATGATGATTGATGGTGGTGGTGGAGCTGGTGATGATGATAATGATGATGATTGATGGTGGTGGTGCTGATGATGATTGATGATTACATTACAACTAATGACTAATAGAAACAGCCATCTCCTTCAAGATATTAGAACTAAAAATAAAGAAAACTGACCATCAACGACAGCATTACCACCACCACCACCACCACCACGTGTTGTCACGAACACGTCACGAACACGTACACAACATGTTATCTGCTTGATGGTGCGCATTCCGGCCAACAGGAAACACTAATGAGGCAACACAACGCGCCGGTAATGAACCCAATACAGCAGCTGGAGCGGAAACAAACGGCCAGATCCATCATGCGCCAAAAAGCAAGCAATCACAGCAGGCAATTTGCCGCGAGAAGTAATTGAAGAAATGGTTGCAAAAGGCGGAGAAAATTAAGGTTGTAATGATGTCGACGGGAGAATAAAAATGGAAAATATTAATGATGATGAGGGTAATCACTCGACCTGCTTCGGCAATTACAACTGCAATAACGATGGTGATGGTGGTGATGGTGATGATGATGATGATGATGATGATGATGATGATGATGATGATGATGACGATGACGACTGGACTGATGATGATGATCAAGACAATAATAACTAATGGAAACAATAATAATAACATGAGTTTATGATTATAATAATGATGATGATGATGAAAATAACAATACCAATAACCGCAACAACAGTCACAACGGCAACATAAATAACACACAGCAACAACAGTACCAATAACAATAACATCAATAACACAAAGAACCACCACAAAACACAAACAAAAACCAGAACAAAAGAATAAAAACAGAAAAATCCACATTGCAGAACCTCAAAACCCCATAACAAAACGGCCAAACGAAAGCCAGGGATAACCCTCGCCATCCTTCCCAATCACCTCCCCCCCCAACCTCCAACCCCACAACCCTTTTCTTAAACAGCTGATTCGCCCTTCAACTACATCATGCAAAGTGTTCATATTATTTTTTGGTTTCTTTGCAAGATGTCTGGTTGCGCAGCTCCTTCGCCCTCGCTTTCGCTTGTATATGTATGTGTGTGTGTGTGTGTGTGTGTGTGTGTGTGTGTGTGTGTGTGTGTGTGTGTGTGTGTGTGTGTGTGTGTGTGTGTGTGTGAGATATTCCCTCTTCTCTAATCATATGCCGCTCTCCTCACCCCTTTCCTCTCATTTAAATTCCCATCCCCCTCTCTCTCTCTCTCTCTCTCTCTCTCTCTCTCTCTCTCTCTCTCTCTCTCTCTCTCTCTCTCTCTCTCTCTCTCTCTCTCTCTCTCTCTCTCTCTCTCCTTCCCTCCCCCAATTCGTGATTCCCAGACACCTTCCCGACCCGAGGCCTGCGTGACCAGACACAACTGCTTCATTTTCGTGTTTGACCTTTGCAAGACGGTTATCCCCGAGTCCCAAAGCGTCTGTCTGTCGGCACGATCCTCTCTCCCTTCCCCTTCCCCTTCCCTTCCTCCCCCCTTCCCCCTTCTCCTCTCCTCTTCCTCCTTCCCCCTTCTCCTCTCCTCTTCACCCGTGTCTGACCTCTGCTGGAGTGGAAAGTCACGACGTCTAACGTGAGATAGGAAGGAACGGGATACCAAGGGAGGTTAAGGCATGCGGCCTGTCACATAATGGAACAGGGATAGCAAGATGCTTGACCTCGGCTGGTATGGAATGGGTGAAGGAATGACGCCTGACCTAAGCTGGCCTGGAATGGAAGGGCAACCCAACCCAGCCAGCTGACCTCGACGCACCCCCGTATGAAGTGTGACCTAGGATTCCCCAAGCTAAGGTGGGAGAGAAAAGACGCCCTTCGTACGGCGTGAGGACCTACCTGGAAGACGTCTCTCGCGTGACCTTCATCTTAAGGCGTACGGCCGTCCAAGTCTCGACCAGGCTCCGCCACAGGGCCTCCACCTTGATGTCTCCTCCCCTGCTGAGTCTGGCTGCCTCCAGATCAACGGGCGGAGCTACACAAACGGCGATACAATCCTTGGCGGCGGAGCTCCTGCTACTGCTGTTGCTGCTGCTGCTATGCCCACTACTGCTTCTCCTGCTTCTGCTGCTGCTGCTGCTGCTGCTACTGCTGCTGCTGCTGCTGCTCCTTCTCCTCCTCCTCCCAAGGGCTGGAGCAGAAGCGGCCGGACGGGAATTCACTAGGGCAACTACCTCGCTGGTTCCTCCTCGACTGCAAGGCTCTCCCAGGCCGCGGCAATGCTCCGGCTGCTCGTCAGAACATGCTCCTGCCACATCCACGTTCCTCGTCGCACTCTTTGGTATGATGCGGGATTGCAATTCTTTGGTATACGAAGGCCTCAACACTGGCAGTGTATGGTACATCCACGCGTCTGCTTCAGCATATCATCATCACCACTTAATGACACGAGTTCATTCACAACGAACATCAAACAAATAGAATAACGACTTAGCAATATTTCTTCTTCTTTTTTTTAAATCTATCTCTACAATATATATATTATCTGTATATAAAAAGCGCGAACTCTCTCTCTCTCTCTTATGTGACTAGAGCGTAAACACGGGCAGTGTCCTTAACAAAAGTTGGAGTCGGAGTCGTAGCAGGAGGTGACGGACGGGGTGTATATACCACACTAGCGTCTCAGATTAGATCCAGAGTGAAAAAAAATAGGACACAGCTTCCTAAAAAAAAAATGGGGAGAGAGACAGGCAGACAGACACACACACGATCGACACCCAAGAGGGGGGGGAATAAAAAGAGAGGCCGACGTTGTCTCCGTCTCCGTCTCCACATGCACACGCGCCTTCTCTCCTGCGCCCGCAACCCCCGCGCTCCCTGACTAGACTAAAGGCAACTGTCCGTCACTCCTCGCGGCCGCCACCACCGCCGCCGCCGCCGCCGCCGCTGCTGCTGCTGCTGCTGCTGCTTCCAGTGGTGGTGGTAGAGCTTCTCTCTCGCTCTCATTCCTCTCTCTTTTTCTCCCTTTATCTCTCTCTCTCTCTCTCTCTCTCTCTCTCTCTCTCTCTCTCTCTCTCTCTCTCTCTCTCTCTCTCTCTCTCTCTCTCTCTCTCAACCCTTTTTCATCAGCGAAGTCCAACCTCCGCAGAACACATCGGCGGAGAGCTAATCGCAAAAAGCGGCTAAAATCTCCTGGCAAACGACGCAATTGACGAAGGAATAAATACATCTTTAGTAAACAAGACTTGTGTGTGTGTGTGGAAACGTTAATAAACAACACGGCAACCTTAAAGCAGTACCTGGCAACTGCAACCGGGACGGGCTGGCGGGTGGGTTGGGGATGGGGGTGGGGGGAGGTAGCCCTGGTGGGGAGGGACCCGGGTATCAGCAGAATGGGGTGCGGAGAGAGGGAGCGGGGGGTGGGGGAGGGGAGGGGAGTGGTGCGGGGAAGGGAGGGAGAGAGGGACAGAGAGAGAGCAACGGCAGAGGGACTAGACACAAGGGGGTGGGGATAGCAGCGAGCGAGCGAGCGAGCGGGCGAGAGAGAGCTGGGACAGAAGAAGAGGAGAGGAGAGGAGAGGAGAGGGGATGGGAGGGTGAAGGTCGCAGTCACCTCAATGAATGCACACTCTACACCCCCCCCCCCGCCCCCCCGCCTACACCCAACACCGTCCCCCGCCAAAAGGAAAGTATCTCGCCACACTTATTTCGCAGACTGACACAACGCCCAAGACAGCAAACTTAGTGCGATGAGGGGAAAAAAAGTGCGACAGATGCAAACTAATAAAAATAAAAATATAAAGAGGAAGGAAGCTATCAAAGCCGCAAAAGAAGAAGAGAAAAGAGACAACAAAATAAAATACGCTCCCAAAACAGGAGACAGGATTTTAATGGAAAAAAAAAAAATCGGCAACATTTCGGTCCATGAGCGGCTCACAGACGGACAAAATCAATACGATAAACCCCCGCACACAGACGAAGGACCCCATCCATACACGCACCACGAAAACACGTCCCCCGGCCTAATGAGCGGGATCGATATGTATGGCTCCATAAATACACACACACACACACACACACGCACACGCACACGCACACGCACACGCACACGCACACGCACACGCACACGCACACGCACACGCACACGCACACGCACACGCACACGCACACACACACACACACACACACACACACACACACACACACACACACACACACACACACACACACACACGATAGATACATACACAAAAACACAAACACGCGCACACGCACAGACACATGCACACACGCGCACGCGCAAAATACATAACACAAACAAAATACATGCTTACAGAAAAGGAAGAACGGGTACACTTAATAAAAAGGGAGTGTAAAGGAAGAGGGAAGAGGGAAGTGGGGAGAGAGGAAGAGGGAGAGAGGGCGAGAATAGTAGAGAAAAATAGATTGGGAGAGAAAGGGGGAAAGTTAGTTAGTGAGTGAATGAATGAGAGAATGAGAGAGAGGGAGAGGAGAGATTACTATCAGCATCATAAACCACCATCGTCTCCACATTACATTCATCACCAAACGCCATGATCACAATCACCACCACCATCTCCACACTACTATCACCATCTCCAAACTACTATCACCATCACCACCACAACCATCTCCACATTCATTTCATCACCACCACCACCATCTCCACATTTATTTCATCACCACCATGCGTCGTTATCAATCATCACCACCACCATCTCCACATTTCTTTCATCACCACCACACGTCGTTATCAATCATCACCATCTCATCATCATCAATCATCACCACCATCTTTACACCTCTCCTCCGCCTCCTCGTCCACCACGACGGCAACTTCCACCCATCCTTTTCTCAAGATCCTACACCCCCCCCCCCCGAGATCCTACTCCCCCCCTAAAAAGACATTAATAACGAAAGATAAAGATAAAAGGCAGAGGTGTAGATATAGATTAGAGAGGTATGGACAGAATGGGTGAGGGAGGAAGGAAACGAAGGCGAGAAAGAGAGGAAGGAAGAAAGAGGAAGAGATAAAGATTGTGTGTGTGTGTGTGTATGTGTGTGTGTGTGTGTGTGTGTGTGTGTGTGTGTGTGTGTGTGTGTGTGTGTGTGTGTGTGTGTGTGTGTGTGTGTGTGTGTGCGAGAGAGAGAGAGAGAGGGAGAGAGAGAGAGAGAGAGAGAGAGAGAGAGAGATGAAAGAGAAGATAGAGAGAGAGAAGAGAGAGAGAGGAGAGAGAAGAGAGAGAGAGGAGAGAGAGAGAGAAAAGAGAGGATGAGAGAGAGAGAGAGAAAGAGAGAGAGAGAAAGAGGGAGAGAGAGGAGAGAGGGAGAGAGAGAGAGAGAGAGAGAGAGAGAGAGAGAGAGAGAGAGAGAGAGAGAGAGAGAGAGAGAGAGAGAGAGAGAGAGAGAGTGGGGGGGGGGACAAAGAAAGAAAGAAAAAAAGGGGGGTGGGGGGATAACATACCTGAGAAAAATCGTCCAGGTGATCTCAATGCTAAGAACAGCCGGCGGATGAACTGTGATCTGACAAAATGCGGGGGGAAGGGGGGGGGGTGTAAAGGTGTAGGTAAAAGAGGAGGGCGGGGGGGGGGGGGGGAAGCGAGATCCTAATCTGCATGGGAGGGAGCGGGGAGACTAAGCATCCCAAACTACTAGATTCCGAAAATCCTTTATCAACACTGATGTTTGTACTTGTACTGACGAATGCACGCTCTAACGCACACGTATTCATTTAAAGGGATATATGGAATAACAACGATAATTACAACGAAAATATATGATAATGATGATAATGATAATGATGATGATAATGATAATGATAATAATAATAATTATTATCATAATTATAATAATAATAATTATTATTTTTATTATTATAATCATAATTATAATAATAATAATAATAATAATTATAACAATAATAATAAATAATAATATTAATAATAATAAAAATAATGATAGTAATAATAATAATAATAATAATAATAATAATAATAATAATAATAATAATAATAATAATGGTAATAATAATACAAACACTAATATCAATAATAATGATAATAACTAAATAATAATAACAATACCTATAACCATAGGTAGGCCGTTATCATTATGACGATAATAATGATAATAATAATAATAATGCAAATATACTTACAACGCCAGCTGGGCAACAATTGCGCTAATAACATAATTCTCATTAGGTTAATTACAAATAGAGTTCATAACCACCAAAGAAAACAAATGCACATCCCCCCCCTCTTCCCCTTTTTTCCCTACTCCCCAACGAAAGGAAACCCAGACACTCCGCCCTCAATCCACGTGTTCCTGCAAAATGTAAGCAACAATCTGCAACGTCACTGTGCAATCCAACCTCACACCCTCTCTCTGTCCACTACCCCAATACCCCCCTTCACCCCTCCCCCTCCCCCTCCCCCTCCCCTAATACAAAAGCAAGGTGATCAAGCAATAATAAGGTTACTAGGGAGGGGAGGGGAGGAAGAGGGGGAGAGGGAAGGGAAATGGGAAGGGAGAGAGGGGAGGGGAGGGGAGGGGAAGGGAGGGGAGGGGAAGGGAGGGGAGGGGAAGGGAGGGGAGAGGAAGGGAGGGGAGGGGGCAACCGGATACTTGTTTCCCATGACAGTGAATAATTATGGAACGCCTACCTTTAACGGTGAGTAATTGAGGCCATCTGCAGCTGGGAATCAGGGGTGTGGGTGTGGGTGAGGGGAAGGGGGTGAGGGGAGGGGATGAGGGGAGGGGAAAAGTGGAATAAGAGGTGGACGAGGGGAAGGGAGGGGGAGAGGGAAATGACAGAGGGACAAGGGGAGGGAGAAAGGGGAGCGGCATGGGGAGAGGAACGGGGAACGGGATAAGGAACGAAGGAAGTAAACAGGGGTAGGGGAGGGAGGTAGGAGAGTGGAGAGGATTGGTCTGACAGGGGGGAAGGGGAGGGGGAAGTAAGACAACGGAAAGGATGTGAATGACGGGGGATGGGGGGAACGGTAAAAGGAGGGGGGGAGGGGAGGAGGAAGGGGTGGGGGTAGCAGCTGATCTCGGTCCTCTCTCCAAAAAGGTAAACAAAAGAGGTAAGGGTAGGGGTGTGGTGGGGGAGGAGAAAGGGGAAAGCACCACCAGAAAAAACATAAACAATCTTGGTTCCTCGATTTGGGTGAAATGTAAAGGCAGGGAGACGAGGCCGCAAACAGTGTGGCTATGAATGAAAGAAAGAAAGAAAGAAAGCGAGAGAGAGAGAGAGAGAGAGAGAGAGAGAGAGAGAGAGAGAGAGAGAGAGAGAGAGAGAGAGAGAGAGAGAGAGAGAGAGAGGAAAGAGAGAGGGGGGGAGGAGAGAGAGAGAGAGAGAGAGAGAGAGAGAGAGAGAGAGAGAGAGAGAGAGAGAGAGAGAGAGAGAGAGAGAGAGAGAGAGAGAGAGAGAGAAAGCGAGAGAGAGAGCGAGAGCGAGAGCGAGAGAAGAGAGAGAGAGAGAAGAGAGAGAGAGAGAAGAGAGAGAGAGAGAAGAGAGAGAGAGAGAAGAGAGAAGAGAGAAGAGAGGAGAGAGGAGAGAGGAGAGAGGAGAGAGGAGAGAGGAGAGAGGAGAGAGGAGAGAGGAGAGAGGACCCCTTCGGATTTCAGCACAGGGGGAGAAGAGGAAGGGGGGGAAGGGAAGAGAGAGAGAGAGAGAGAGAGAGAGAGAGTGAGAGTGAGAGTGAGAGTGAGAGTGAGAGTGAGAGTGAGAGTGAGAGAGAGAGAGAGAGAGAGAGAGCGGGGGGGGAGGGGGGGTAAGGAAAAGAAGATGAATACGAATAGTAAAGGGAGAAAGAGAGGGAGAGAGGAAAAAAGAGAGGAAGAGGAAAACAGTGTGGTTGAGGGAAAGGATGAAATTTAAGATGGAGGGATCGAAGGATCGAGGGTGAGGAATAGACAAGAGCCAGGGAAAAGGTAGAGAGAAAAGAAAAAGCGAGATAAGAGGTAGGGGAAGAGAAACGCGCAAACAATGGAATAAAGTGTCAAAGCAACCAAGCCTACAAAGCCACAGAGAAGAGAGAAGAGAGAAGAGAGAAGAGAGAGAGAGAATCTGCACAGAACGCCCCTTCGGATTTCAGCACAGCCATTCTCCAAAGAACACTCCGTCCGCACAAAAGGCGCACGGCATGGGGGATGGTAGAGTAGGTGAGGGGAGTGGGGGGAGGGGGAAGGGAGAGGGGGAAGGGGAAGGGGGGGAGGGGGAAGGGGGGAAGGGGGGGAGGGGGGAGGGAAAGTGAGAAGGGGAAGGGGGAGGGGGGAGGGAAAGGGTAAGAGGGGGAAGGGAAGGGTAAGAGGGGAAAGGGGGAGGGAACGGGTAAGAGGGGGAAGGGGGAGGGGAAGGGGAAGGGGAAGAGGGGAAAGGGAAAGGGGGAGGGGAAGGGGAAGAGGGGAAAGGGGGACGGGGGAATAGGGAAGGGAGAGGGGGAGGGGGTCGGGGGAAGGTGGTAGAGGAGGAGGGGACGGGGGAATAGGGAAGGGAGAGGAGGAGGGGGTCGGGGGAAGAGGGAAAGGAGACGAGGAAGGGAGAGGGGGAAAGGAGAGGGGAGAGGGTACGGTAGTAGAAGCAAGGCGGGGGAGGTGGAGGGAGAGCCATTGCTGGAGCTGACAGGTTTCAGAACAATGCCACCTGCATGGCCACCAGCGTGCTATGGTCAATACTAGCACATCCCCCGGACCGTGCATGACAAGGGTGCCGTTTCCATTACACGCTCCTTGTCACGCTCACTTGCGTCAGTGCCGTTCTGTGCATTCACGAAGGCAAGGCAAGGCAAGGCCACAAAAAAAGTAGAAGCGGCAGCATAATGGCACAATAAACAAGGTTATGCAAAATGTAAATAAAAGGAAATTTACAGTGAGGGGGGAAAATGACAGTCAAATAATGGTGATGATATAATTACGTAAACTCATGATTCAACACAAAAGTGATGGCGTTTTGAAAGGCCGAAACAATTATAATATGACGGGTATTTATAATCTATTTGTGTATATGTGTGTGTGGTAGGGATATACATACGAATATTTACATATAAACACATATACATATCATTCTAAAAAAAATAAAGAGTGAAATATGCGTGTTTATCTCCATATAAACGTACCAATATATTAAGAGCAAAACAGAGAATAATTATTTCTAGCACAGCAGGTGACGCCATATGGCACGGACCCGGACTGCTGCAGCCGTGCAAATCGCTCGGGATTTCGTCACTGTTACATAATGGGTGCAACAGCCAGCCGCCGCGTGCAAACTTGTCATTTGGGACTGATTATAAGCAATTAATGCCACTGTTTCAGATAATTGGCGTTGAAAATGCAACCCAAGTTTATGTTGATGATCGTGTCATTTATGTAACGTGTCTGTACTATCTGTCTCTTTTTTACGTAATACATAAATAAAACACATTTATATCTGCCTATCAATGAATGTATGTATGTATGTATGTATGTATGTATGTATGTATGTATGTATGTATATATGTATGTATGTATATATGTATGTATATATGTATGTATGTATATATGTATGTATATATGTATGTATGTATATATGTATGTATATATGTATGTATATATGTATGTATATATGTATGTATGTATGTATGTATGTATGCATGTATGTATGTATGTATGTATGTATGTATACATCCATCGACATATCCCGTCACTACTGCCTAATCAGCGAAGCCGCGACTAGCACCAGTTCTCCGCCAAACCTCGCGCAACCAGCCACTGGTGCAGTGAAGCGTGGGTCATCGGTGATAAAAGTGCGCTTCACTGCATTAATAGTCAGTGGCACTATGAAATTCCAGCTGGTGCCTTGCAGAACCTGGCACTATTACACTGAGTGACTATGGCACTGGTAGGAGAGTCATAGCAGTGACGCGGGCAAGCAAGAGGAGTGCTATCAGCCGCACAGATGGCGTTGGGGAAGCGCAGGCAGGGTCTGGCTCACGATCTCTGACTGGCACTGAGGCTTAACAAGCCTAACTACCTCCCTCGGTGTCTGGGGGCGGCCTAGGACACGATGCAAGCGAGGTGAGGATGGCGAGGGATGGCAGTCGGCGAGTGGATCAGTGCCAGTGTGCCTGCCTGCCGCTGGAGAAGGAGACTTTTTGCCATCGGATGTGACCGGTGGAGATGGAAGAGGAGGAGGAGGAGGAGGAGGAGGAGGAAAGGTGTGTGGAGGAAGAGGAATAGGAGGAGGAGGAAGAAAAGGGTGTGGAGGAAGAGGAAGAGGAGGGAGAACAAGGGAGGCAGTAGAAAATAGTGTATATAACCTCCATAAAAAAAAAGCTTTACACGACGTCGCCATTGAGCCACATGAGAGAACAGATGGCACTGACTTGCAGCAGGAACCCCATGGCGCGTAGAACTGTCATGGGTGCTGACCAGAGCAGAGCGAGCAGAGCA
>NW_028234419.1:23269442-23276942 GCF_977035675.1 Penaeus japonicus
GGGCTTAAATGAAGTCAACCCGATAGCCCGAACCAAGACCCTTCATTAAGTACATGAAAAGTTGGGATGCCGACAAACGAAAATAAATACTGAACAATAAATAAAAAATAAGTGATAAATGATAAATGATGAATAAATTAAAAATAAATAAAAAATAAAGGTCAGGATAACGACATAGAATAAAAAAAATATATAAGAAACTACATGTAACGCTTTTCGATCAAATGATTTTCTGAACTGATAAACGATAACAAACAAGACCCACAGCCTAAAATTCAAGCAATAATTATAAACGAAATAACAAAAGCAAAACAACAAACATCCAACACACTAACGATTTTTTTTGTTTTTTTTTGCATCCCGGCATTTGACCTCGGCAGACGACCGAAAAAAGACCCTCCCCTACACCTATCCTCTCCTCTCCTCCCTCCCCTATCCCTTCCAACCCCTACCCTCCTCGTCATCCTTCTCTTTCCCCTCCTACACTCCTCCATGTCTGTCACCTCTTACCCCTCCTCCTCCCTTCCAATTTCCCTTCTTCCTCCTTCCCCTCCTACACTCCCCTTGCCTATTCCCCTCTTTTCCCTTCACCTTCCCCTCCTTGCCTATTCCCCTTCATCTGTTTCTTCCCCTGCCCCTCCTACATTCCCCTTGCCAATTCCCTTCTCTCTTCACCTTCCCCTCCTTGCCTATTCCTCCTCACCTGTTCCTTCCCCTGTCCCTCCCACACACCCCTTGCCAATTTCCCTCTCCTCCCTTAACCTTTCCCTCCTTGCCTATTCCCCTCTTCTCCCTTCCTCCACCCTCTTCCCCTCCCCGACTTCCTAGACAACTCCCCCCCCTTCCAACCAACACCACTAAGCCAGCCTCAGCACAGACACACACACACGCCCTCTCACAACCGTTATTTATTTGCCTATTTTTTCTGACCGCCCTCAACGCCTCAACGCCTCAACGCCGACGAACAAACGAACGAACTTGCCTCTGCCACACCCATCACCTCCTTTTCCCTCTCCTTACCCCTCTCTCTCCCTTTTCCTCGGTTTCTCCCTCTCCCTCTCTCTCTCTCGTTCGTTCCTTCCTCCCAAAATCCTCCACGACATTTACATAATTTTTCCACCGGACTGCACGCCCATCGACAGTATGCGTACATCTCCCGACGCCCATACCCACTTCCACGCCCACAAAAATTCTGCATATATCCAACAGCAGCAGCAGAGAAAAAAAATCGCTCTCCTGTGCAAACACACACATCACGTGGGCGTCCACCTGGGTAAGGCTCCCATAGGAATGTCCATTGTTGAACCCCCAGACTCGCCCGCATGGCCAGAACGCCCACACGCCCGCATGCAAACCCATGGTGAAAGAAAAAGAAAATGGCAGCGGTGGCGGAGGATATAAAAAAGGATGAAATGAGGAGGAAGAAGAGAAAGAGGTAGAGAAAAAGGAAAAGGAGGACGAGGAGATAAAGAAAAAAAAAGAAAGAATATGAGCAAGACAATGAAGAGCGCAAGCGTGGGGCTGGAGACCACCAAGCAAGAGTAGAAGGAAGAAACAGCAGTCGCTACAGGACGATTTGCCCGAAGGAGAACTGACTGCGCCGAGGGAGCCGAGGGGGCGAGGGAAGAGATTCGCCAAGCTCACCTCGCTCCCTCTCAACCTTGTGGCTAAAGGGAGCCAGTTTTTCTTTTTTTTCTTTTTCTTTTTTTGAGCGTCTTAAGGATGAAGGAGAGGCGTCTGGCTCAATGGAGCGACGACTGGCTGCCGTGCGCTCCTGTCCCCTGCCCCTGCCCCTGCCCCTACCCTCATCCCAGTTCCTACCCTTACCCCTACCCACGGCCTTGTCCCTGCCTCCATCCCTCGCACCTGCCCTTATCCCACTCCCTATCTCCACCTCCACCTCTGCCCCTCCTCACATCCTATCGCCCACCCCTACCTCCCACCCCCTCTCTCCCTCCCTAACGCCTCAACCCAAGTACCGACTATAACTCCCCACCCCCTCCCTCCCTAACGCCTCAACCCAAGTACCAACTATACCTCCCCCCCCCCCCTTTAAGACACCGAAAACCTCAACCCAAGTACCGACTATACCTACCCCCCCCCCCCTCTAAGACACCGAAAACCCTCGCCATACTAACCCACTCTCCTTACGCATCAGTAGCTGGTCGTCCCAAATAGAGCGGGCGACCTTCCTCCTGCTGCTGCTGCAACAACAACAACAACAACAACAACAACAACAAACCTGACGTTTTCAACTGCTCGTATTCTGCAATCCAAGGAACGCTGGGGTCAAGATTTGTACTCACCTGAAAAGGAAGAAAAGAAAATGGTTACTTCATATGTACATGGAAAAGGAACGAGAAAAAAAGAGCAATCATTATCATCATTAACACTCACTATGAACAGACAGACAGGCAACCAAACACGCAAACAGAGAGAGAGAGGGAGAGGGAGAGGGAGAGGGAGAGGGAGAGGGAGAGAGAGAGAGAGAGAGAGAGAGAGAGAGAGAGAGAGAGAGAGAGAGAGAGAGAGAGAGAGAGAGAGAGGGAGGGGGGGGGGGGGGGAGGGAGGGAGGGAGGGAGAGGGGGGGAGGGAGGGAGAGAGAGAGGGAGAGAGGGGGAGGGGGAGAGAGAGAGAGAGAGAGAGAGAGAGAGAGAGGGGGAGAGAGAGAGAGAGGGGGAGAGAGGGAGAGAGATGAGGAGAGAGAGAGAGCAACCGGATGAGAGAGGAGAGAGAGAGAGAGAGAGAGAGAGAGGGAGAGAGAGAGAGAGAGAGAGAGAGAGAGAGAGAGAGAGAGAGAGAGAGAGAGAGAGACAGCTGATTATATGAGCACACAGGTGTAGGCAGCAAGTTAATTCAGACAGGTGTGCTTGAGACTGCAAACACGACAAGAGGTGGGGAGCCGATAAGATGTACGTGCATATACCAACCAACACACAAACAGATGGGGAGGGGGGGGGGAGAGAAAGGAAGAGGGGAAAAGAGAGAGAAAGGAAGAGAAGAGAGAGAGAAAGGAAGAGGAGAAGAGAGAGAGAAAGGAAGAGAGAGAGAAAGGCAGAGAGAGAGAGAAAAGAGAGAGAGAGAGAGAAAAAGAAAAAAAGAGAGAGAGAGAGAGAGAGAGAGAGAGAGAGAGAGAGAGAGAGAGAGAGAGAGAGAGAGAGAGAGAGAGAGAAAACAGATGAGAAAAAGCAACGTAGAAACGCCAAGATCCAACAGCAGCCAACATGTAATCGGGCATGACAACACGCAGGGAACAGTGAGTATGGCAGGACCAACCGCACGCGGCAACATCGCAAACATCAACAACACAACTTATCAAACATGTCGCAAATTTCCCTGGGAACAAATCTAGCTTCGTGTTTGCTACTGGCGGAGGGTTGCGGGGAAGGAAGAGAGGAAAAGAGAGAAAAAGAGGGAGAGGGAGAGAGAGAGAGAGAGAGAGAGAGAGAGAGAGAGAGAGGGAGAGGGAGAGGGAGAGGGAGAGGGAGAGGGAGAGGGAGAGGGAGAGGGAGAGGGAGAGGGAGAGGGAGAGGGAGAGGGAGAGGGAGAGGAAGAAGGAGAGAGAGAGAGAGAGAGAGAGAGAGAGAGAGAGAGAGAGAGAGAGAGAGAGAGAGGGAGAGAGAGAGAGAGAGAGGGAGAGAGAGAGGGAGGGAGAGAGGAAGGGAGAGAGGAAGGGAGAGAGAGAGGGAGAGAGAGAGGGAGGGAGAGAGGGAGGGAGAGAGGGAGGGAGAGAGAGATCCCTTCGAGCAATGAAAAATCTATGACTGCATAGTCCTCGGGGCTTGTATGCACACACACACTCACTACCACCGCCATGGACTTATCCGATATAAGTTCACCGTCAAAAACAGAGGAGAGGAGAGGAGAGGAGAGGAGAGGAGAGAGGAGAGGGAGAGTGAAGGGGAAGAGGAGGGAGAGAGAAGGGGAAGAGGAGAAAGAGAGAAGGGGAAGAGGAGGGAGAGAGAGAAGGGGAAGAGGAGGGAGAGAGAGAAGGGGAAGAGGAGGGAGAGAGAGAAGGGGAAGAGGAGGGAGAGAGAAGGGAAAGAGGAGGGAGAGAGAAGGGGGAGAGGAAAGAGAAAGAAGGGGGAGAGGAGAGAGAGAGAAGAGGGAGAGGAGAGAGAGAGAGAAGAGGGAGAGGAGAGAGAGAGAGAAGGGGGAGAGGAGGGAGAGAGAAGGGGAAGAGGAGGGAGAGAGAAGGGGAAGAGGAGGGAGAGAGAAGGGGAAGAGGAGGGAGAGAGAAGGGGAAGAGGAGGGAGAGAGAAGGGGAAGAGGAGGGAGAGAGAAGGGGAAGAGGAGGGAGAGAGAAGGGGAAGAGGAGGAAGAGAGAAGGGGAGAGAGAAGGGAAAGAGGAGGGAGAGAGAAGGGAAAGAGGAGGGAGAGAGAAGGGAAAGAGGAGGGAGAGAGAAGGGAAAGAGGAGGGAGAGAGAAGGAAAAGAGGAGGGAGAGAGAAGGGAAAGAGGAGGGAGAGAGAAGGAAAAGAGGAGGGAGAGAGAAGGGAAAGAGGAGGGAGAGAGAAGGGAAAGAGGAGGGAGAGAGAAGGGAAAGAGGAGGGAGAGAGAAGGGGAAGAGGAGGGAGAGAGAAGGGAAAGAGGAGGGAGAGAGAAGGGGAAGAGGAGGGAGAGAGAAGGGAAAGAGGAGGGAGAGAGAAGGGAAAGAGGAGGGAGAGAGAAGGGAAAGAGGAGGGAGAGAGAAGGAAAAGAGGAGGGAGAGAGAAGGAAAAGAGGAGGGAGAGAGAAGGGAAAGAGGAGGGAGAGAGAAGGGGAAGAGGAGGGAGAGAGAAGGGGAAGAGGAGGGAGAGAGAAGGGGAAGAGGAGGGAGAGAGAAGGGAAAGAGGAGGGAGAGAGAAGGGAAAGAGGAGGGAGAGAGAAGGGGAAGAGGAGGGAGAGAGAAGGGAAAGAGGAGGGAGAGAGAAGGGAAAGAGGAGGGAGAGAGAAGGGAAAGAGGAGGGAGAGAGAAGGGAAAGAGGAGGGAGAGAGAAGGGAAAGAGGAGGGAGAGAGAAGGGAAAGAGGAGGGAGAGGGCGACAAGACGGGTGGAAAAGAGGAGGGAGAGAGGAGGCGAAAGAGGAGGGAGGAGAGGAAGGGAAACGAGGATGTGAGAGAGAAGGGAAAGAGAGAGGAGAGGGACGAAGGGAAAGAGGAGGGAGACGAGAAGGGAAAGAGGAGGGGAGAGAGATGAGAGGGAAAGATGTGAGGGAGAGAGAAGGGACAAAGAGGAGGGAGGAGAGAGAGCAGGGAGAAGAGGGAGGAGAGAGAGCAGGGGCACAAGCAGGGAGGGAGATGATAAGGGAAACGAGGAGGGAGAGAGAGAAGGGAAGAGGAGGGACGGAGAGGGAAGGGGAAAAAGTTAGGATAGGGAGAGAGGAAGGGAAAGCGGAGGGAGGAGAGAAGGGAAGAGGAGGGAGCGTGAGAGGGAAAGAGGAGGGGAGGAGAGAGAGAAGGTGACAGAGAGGAGGGAGAGTAGAGAAGGCACAGAGGATGGGGAGAGAGAAGGGATAGAGGGGGGAGCGTAGAGAGGGGAGGGAGGAGCGCAGGTGAAAAGGGAGGAGAGAGAACAGCGGAGTGGAGAGAGAAGGGAAAGAGGAGGATGAGAGCGAACTGGAAGAGGCATGGAAGAGAGGCCATGGGGAGAAGAAGAAGTGGATAGGAGAAGAGGAGGGAGAGATGACGAAGGGAAAGAGGAGGGAGAGAGAAGGGGAAAACGAGTGAGGGCAAGAGAGAAGGGAAAGAGGAGGGAGAGAGATCGGGAAAAAGGAGGTAGAAGCCGCCCCCCCCCCCCCCCCCCCCCCTCCCCCGCCCCTCCCCCCCCGTAGGAAAGTGGGATGAGAGAAGGGGGAAAGAGAGTCGTTGTGGCACTCGTCGGAAGGCTACGAGAGATAAGAAGGGAGATGGAGGGAGGGTCTGAGCGAGTACAGGGAGAGAAGGCAGGAGGAGAGTACGAAGGGATAAAGAGGTAGGGAGATGAGATAGGTAGGAAGAGAGAGAGGAGATTGAGAGAGGGAGTTAAATGAAGGGATTGCGGGAGGATGAGAAGGGATAAGAGGAGGTAGATGTTAGAGGAGAAGGGAGATGATATTTGAAGAGCTGAGGGAGAAGAGAAGGATAGAGCAGATTTAGGCATGAGGGAGAGAAAGAAAAGATGCGAAGTGGGAGAGATGAGAAGGAGAAAGTTCGGATTGGGAGAGAGAAGGGGAAGAGAGAGGAAGGGGAGTCACGAGAGAAGGATGGAGGGTGAGGAATTAGGTGGTTAGGTTTGATGAGATGTGAGAAGGGGAAGAGGAGGGAGAGTACAGAGAACAGAGGGAGCAGATATAGATGGGAGAGGAAAGAGATGGCCAGGGGATAGATAAAAAGGAAAAGGAGGATTAAGGAAGGAGGAGAAAGGCGGAAAGGGTGAAGAGGGGAGAGTGGGGTGTGATGAGCAGGAATGGGAAGGAAGGTTATGGACGAGAGGAGCAGTCTATGGATCAGGAAGAGGGAAAGTGAGAGACATGGGGGGGGGGGGGAGGAGGAGGAGGAGGAGGAGGAGGAGGAGGAGGAGGAGGAGGAGGAGGAGGTAAATTATTAAAAATCTATACCAAAAATACGAGCTAGGCATTCACAAGCCAACTAACCATGAAACCTGATATACAAAGCCATGGAAAAAAGAGAAAAAAGTGTAAGTAAATGACCAAAATAATAATGATAAATAAATGCCAACAAACCAATTACGAAGCAAATGGCCCGCAATAAAAAAGACCAAAACAAATAACAAAAAATCTAAAAGCGCACCGCTGCAACAGACTCTCCTACACCTCCCTCTCCCTCCCACCCCCGCCCCCATCCCCCTTTGCCTGATCAATAGCAGGGGAGGGGGAGGGTAAAGTAGAGAGGGAGGGAGGGAGGGGATACCTAACCCAGAACGGGAGAGGAGGCCGAGAGAGGGGGAGGAGAGGGGAGGAGAGGAAGGAGAGGGGAGACGAGGGGAGGAGTATCAGAGGTTCTGGGCGATAGGGGGGTATTAGGAGGAGGATCGGATGGGGGGAGGGAGGGAGGGAGGGAGGGAGAGAGGGGTAAGGGAACGGGAAGTGTAGGAGAGGTGAATGGAGGGAGCAGGGGGAGGGGGGAGGGGGGAGGGAGGGAGGGAGGCAGGAAGTTAGCAAGCACGTACACAGCCTCATATAATGTTTGGAAGGCGGGGCGCGCACACGCTGCTGATATATATGTGCGTGCACGTGTGTCAGTGTGTCAAATACGGGGGAGGGACGAGCGAGAGGAAAGGAGATTGAGAAGGGAGAGAGTAGGGGAAGAGTGGGGAGCAAATTTAGAGAAAAGAGAGAGCAGTGGGAGGGAGGGAGGAAGGGAGAGAGGAACGAGCGAAAGGAAAGGAGAGGAGAGGAGAGGAGAGGAGAGGAGGGGGGGGGAGAGGAGCGGGGAGGAGAGGAGCGGGAGGAGAGGAGCGGGAGAGGAGAGGAGGGAGAGGAGAGGAGAGGAGAGGAGAGGAGAGGAGAGGAGAGGAGAGG
>NW_028234419.1:23279442-23281942 GCF_977035675.1 Penaeus japonicus
GGGAGGGTTGAGAGGGGAGAAGAGAAATAACGAAGTAGAAAGGGTGGGGGAAGTGAGTGAGAGAGAGAGAGAGAGAGAGAAGGGCGAGAAGTGAGAGGTGCGGAGAGAAGAGGGAGAGAGAGAGAGAGAGAGAGAGAGAGAGAGAGAGAGAGAGAGAGAGAGAGAGAGAGAGAGAGAGAGAGAGAGAGAAGAGAGAGAAGAGAGAGGAGAGAGAGGAGAGAGAGGAGAGAGAGAAGAGAGAGAAGAGGGAAAGGGAGAAAAAAAAAGAGATTGAGACAGAGGGAGAGAGATGGGGAGGGTAAGGGAAGAAAGTAGCTACATAAAAAAAAATATCTTAAGAGGTGGTGAGAGAGGAAAAAAATAAAATTGTTAAAAAAAGAGAACTGAATCCAGAAAACTTTATAAATCAGACAATTACTACTGATGTTACTACCACGACTACATTATCCTTATTATTATTGTCATAGTGATCGCCATAGTATCATTATCAGTACAATCATTGCCATTATCATCACCCTCATCATCAGCATCATTAATTGGATCATCATTATTCTCATAATCACGATCTTCATCATAACCGTCATCATAACAACTGCCCCCAAATCGACAACAAGCCATCCACATCATGTCCAAATCGCCCAACCCAGGTCAAAGTGGAGTGCACAGGTGATAAATGCTCCCCCCCCCCCAATGACACGCATTCCTTCCCGTCTCTTAAATGCAACCATATATATCAAGTAAACCAGGAAAATCCTTCGCCATTTCTGATATTCACGATGCGAAAGCTCAAATAAAAAAGTAGATAATATACATAGGCCTAAATAGGGAAAAATAAACAAAATGAATCAAATATAATACATAGGTCTATACAAAATAACATACAAGAAAAGTCAATAAATGCACACACTGTCTGAACGAGTATAAATAAATAAATAATAATTAATAATAACTCAAATGCAAGAGCAACGCCATAATCTGTCTGAAGTTCCCCTTCCTCTGGTAAATGAATTATTTTAGCAACTCTCTCTTTTAAGTAATGGTGAAAATACACTAAATATAAAGGGAAAAAAACGCTTACAACAGATAAATAAATAAGTAAAACTGATATCAAACTCGTATTGATATTCTTTGAAATGCTTTGATATTGTTCAGAAGCTCTCGATTGCACTTCCATTCACACGTGTCAACAACAATGCGCTCAAAGTACATGTCGATCTGTGATGCAACAGGTAACAACGGAAAGAAGGCCTCACGGTAGACCTTGCTGGATACTCTAGGGGATAGGGAGAGGGAGAGGGAGAGGGAGAGGGAGAGGGAGAGGGAGAGGGAGAGGGAGAGCGCGAGAGAGAGAGAGAGAGAGAGAGAGAGAGAGAGAGAGAGAGAGAGAGAGAGAGAGAGAGAGAGAGAGAGAGAGAGAGAGAGAGAGGAGAGGGAGGGAGAGAGAGAGAGAGAGAGAGAGAGAGAGAGAGAGAGAGAGAGAGAGAGAGAGAGAGAGAGAGAGAGAGAGAGAGAGAGAAGAGAAAACAGGAATAAGCGAAATAAACATATCTATATAAAAAAAAAAGGCAGTTAACAACCCTATCTAACTGCACTTGGAACATAAACAATCCTATCGCCTGTAAACGAAGCCGGCTTCCAAGACATACCCAATCTGCAACTACGCCCTACGCCTTTTTCTATTTAACATCCCTATTCACAAATCAAAAGAAGAGACATCGGAGGATTAACATTTATTCCAGTTTTTCATTCAACAAAAACGAAAAAAGTGAATTAACAACGTAAGGAAATATTAATAAGGGGATCTTGTATATAAAGCTCCCTGTTACACACGTCCATTATAAAATCATCAAATGTAATATAATACCGGGCAGTTTAATATATAATGAGAGAATATAAAATGTGTAACTATTAACTGTCGCTTTTGCCAATTCTGACATTACGGTTTTACACCATTCACTCAACGCCAACGATATCACAAATTGAAATTTTATTACCAAGTAGTGAGGAGGAAGGAAAAGGAAAGGAGAAGGGGAAAAGGGGAGGAGAGAGGGAGAAGGAGAGGTAGGAGAGAGGGAGAAGGAGAAGGAGAGAGGAAGGAGGAGGGTGAGAGAGGAGAGAGGAGAGAGGAGGAGGAGGGGGAGAGAGGAGAGAGGAGGGAGGAAGGAGGAGAGAGAGGGAAAGAGAGACAGGGAGAGGGAGGAGAGGGAGAAGTAGAAGGAAAGAGAAAACGAGAAAGACAAAAAAAGAAAAAGTGATGCAGACAGACTGACAGACAAACAGACAGAGAGAGAGCAAAGGCCCAATGAACAAGCAGCACTCGTCCTTCCGCCCTTCAGCTCTCAATGGGAACTTCAGTGATCAAGGAAGCAAACATAACTCTCCACATCAAGCGAAGTTAAAATTAAAAGCAGTAAAACAGATATAAATAAATATAGACACGTATAAAAAAATAGAGAATTGTGTATGTAGCAGATGTGTGTTGCAAAGACTAGCTTGAAGT
>NW_028234419.1:23294442-23304442 GCF_977035675.1 Penaeus japonicus
TGGAGGCGGAAGAGGTGGTGTCAACTCTGACTGACAAAGTGTCATAAACATGACACTGAATGACAAGCACGCAAGTCCATAAATGACAGCCTGTCGTAAGTGCATTCCAGATGTAATCTATAAAACGAGTAGGCCTATCCTAAAGATAGAGCGAACGGAACAAGCTATGGAGAGTGGGGTGTAAAGGGACAACAATAAAATAAACATAAAAATGTATTTCAAATATTAATAAATAAATCGTATCTTAAGGAAAACGATTCATTTAATCTTATAATTAGCAGGCTATGAGCGAAGCCTACATCGTCGGTGATTGGCAGGCAAGGTAGGCCTATGTGGAGATGGAGGACTGACAGATGATGTACATTTCATAACTGGTACGAATGGAACTAAGAAAAAATGACAAGACATTTCACCAAATCTACAGAAATAAATAAGACAAAGACAGACAAAATGCAGACATTTACATTTAAATTTACACTTACACTTACATACATACATACATACACACACATACAAATACATACATCACTGCATGGGCGACTCCCACCCACACAAACGAGCACGCCCATCAACAACAACAAAAGAATTCCCTCTCTTCCCGGTCTTATATTTCTGCACACGAGCAAGCTTGCAACACCTCCCAGCTAATCGAAATGCTACTGACGTTGCAAGGGTAGTCCCAATGCCCCCCCCCCCTTATCCGTCGGTGGTATATAATCCTTGGCAGCCAAACCACCAACCCTTCGTTCGTGGGTGGGGAAGGGAAGGTGGGAGCTGGGGTAGGGGTGGGGGGGAGGGGATAGGTGGTGGTGAAGGCCAGTCTCGGCTGTTACGGAATTGTTCAACGATACAACACGGTGTTAGCTCGTTAACAATGAGATTCGCTACCCTGTACACTCGTCTCAGTTTTTGCTTCTTTATAGAGATTCAAAATACATGAGACTGCTACTTGCTACAATCATTAGCAGTAGTTACTTCGAAAAAAACGAACTACAGCAATTGCTAAAATCACTATTACAGCTAAACAAAAGAGACTATTCGCCATTCCCCTACTATCACAACTACTGTAACTGCAAATACCACTCAACCTACTATCAATACCAATACTATTACTGCCATTACTGAAACAACTACTACCACCACCATTGCCACTCTCATAAACATCACTGCGAAGACCATTACAGGTGCAGAACATGCCTATTACCCAAACCCGTTTCCCCGATGACGTCCGCTCCCCCGACTTATCCGACTTCAACCAATATCTATCTTGGGGCCCGACATCAACCCTGAGAGGGATGACAATGACAGGGTACTCCGGCTACAGTACTTTGTCACTGCTCGGGACATGACCGGAGGGAAGAGAGTGCAATGGGAAGGGGAGAAGGGGGAGGGGGAGGAAAATGGCAGGTGAAAGAAGTTCAGGAAAAAGGCAAGGGCAATGGAATGGACAAAGAGCATGCACAGCCGAGGGGCAGTGGGATAGAACACAGGATAGAGGGCAGGGGGATGGACAGAGGGCGGACGACAGAAAGCAAGAAGAGGGAACAATGATATATGACTAATAACAGAAAGCTAGAAGAGGACGTAGGGCAAAGAGCAAGAAGAGAGGACATAGGGCAGGGACAAAAGCAGTGGTCTAGGCCAAGGGACGAAGGGCAGATGTAAGGGCATAGCCCTGGGCCAAAGGGCAGACATAGATAAGGGGGCATAGGCCAGGGGCACATGACAGAGGACCGTTTTCTACACCTGCCCTCCCACTCCACGCTATCAACTGCATTCCTCATGGGTGGTCCACCTCCCCTCCCACACTTCCCCTCCCCCCTCTCGTCGTCTAAACAAGGTGCTACTCGAGAGGAACGACACCGCAAGACTCAACAGGACATCTTTATTTTCTCCTCCTTCAATGGGACGTGCTCCTACACACAATCACGTTCTCCCATCGTGTCTGGGAATGCAACCTGATGTGGCCAGACCGAACGTGCCAACGCGAAGACACCTCCAATATTTCCCTTTACATCTTGGGGCTAAGTTCAGACATAACGCCTCCTTGGGACATGATCACCACTCTGCTAACCCCACCTCCCTTCCCTAGTCCTATCATCCCCGGAATAACACCAGCAGACGAGCAGACTTGAGCAAGACAGACCACACCACCATCGCCGCCGCAGCCACCGCCAGCCACCAAACCCGTGCTGCTAGCCCGCCATAGCCACACCGTGAGCAACTTGGCGGAGGGTAAAGTTCGCGGCAGACAGGTCGGTAATCGGAGGGAACACTTGGCATTTCCTCGACGAGACGTTCGCCCGGGTGAGTGCGAGGAGAGAGAAAAAAATGGGGATGACAGTCTCCACGAGGCTCGACCCAGCTGACACATGGCCGAGAAAGGGTATGACTGACACGTGTAGGAAAGAGAGAGGAGTTGAGAGAGAGAGAGAGAGAGGGTCGAAAACCTCTCTCTCTCTCTCTCCTGCCACCACGACACTCCAAGGACACGTCAAACTTGGTGAAGCCTCGTAGCCTGGAAACAAGATCCTTGCCAGGACAACCACGTTTACGGCAGTCCCTTCTGCACCCGCAGAAAGACACCTTGAAGCCCCAGGTACAATCCCACGAGGGAATGGAGCCCCGAGGAAAATTCCATGGGGCCGAAAAAGCCGAAAGGAAAGGCAAAACTGCCCTGTGAATTCCGTCCACGGCTGCACCTCGCCAGCCTTCCAACCCGACTCAAAATATTACGCTCAATCGGCCTAAACTTCCCACAACACCTGGCTGCAAAAGCGTCACGGCGGATTCATGGATCCACTTACTTGTTTTCCATGTGGAGGAGAAGACGCCCTGGCTGTGTATATCCCGGTTTTCACATACAGGTGCACAATTTTTGGGAATAGAGCAACCAACCACGACCACACTAGCCCATACACACACATCACTTCGAACGACCGATAAACAAAGTGATGAGAACTCGCCGCTCATTGGCTGTCGCGTTCGCCCGCGAGCCAAAACAAGCCAATCAGCGGCCAAGGTGAAGCCTGCTGGCCAACCATGCCTATCTTCTCATACCGCCCAGGAAGCCGTGGAGGAAGTACGTAATTGGGTGTTTTAGTACGTCCACACCGCGGTATTCCTGAGACGTTTCCTCCAAGCAGAGAGCTACAGGAGCCAGATAAGAACACGATAGGCCAACAGCGAGGACCAGAGAGCGAAAGGCACAGGGAGAATAACGAGCGAACAGTTGCGACTTTGGCGATACGGCTAAACTCACCGCGGGAAGAGCTGCCAAGTAGCGCCATTGGCTGTAACATGCACATCCTTGTTTTTAACTCGTGACAGCTACCTTTGCACCCCCCTCCTCCTTCCCCTCCCCCATTCCCCATTCCTATCTTCAATTCAAACTTTGCTTTTGTTCTTCTTGGAAACCCCAGTGACCACCAATTGAAGGATGAGATAACATGCACAGCGCCAACATGCAACGAGCTTGAATCACCGCTAATAATATTCGAACGTGTTTTCAAACCAATAAAAAAGAGCGCAAAAGAAATGAATATTGATGTCCACTTCAACACTGACATTTCTAACTACAATAACGAAACAAAAATGACACATGCTAACTCGATCACGTTGCTTCGCTGACGTAACTGACAATTGCACATTTTGGGAATCAATAAAATCATATAAAAAGAATCTCCCGCCATTGAACGACATGCTAATGTTAGCGACAAGGTTAAGCGGTGCTGGAACATGTCCAAGACACGTCGGTGCAGACCTTGGACAAGTGGGAGAGAGAAAGACAAAAAAGTTTACATTCTTCCTCCATGTGTAAACCAGAGTATCGGTGATATTGCAAGGAAAAAACCCTAAAACGCGAATCTCTGCAACTGGCGACGTCCTCTACCTCAAAATAGGACGATGAACAGGTCACTTTTTATTTCGAACAAATCACAACACCCAGAGAAGCAAAAAGCAACAGAAATCTAAAAAAAAATATATCAATAATAATCTCCACGTGGCCTAGTCTAGCCTGCCTGCCTCCCTCTCAATATCTCGTCGACTTGACAAGAAAACGTTTAGCGAACGAGACACCTCATTTCTCTTCCCTCCTATTCTTGACACAATTACGTCACCCCCACCTATCTTCCATCCCCACCCCCTGCCCCCCTGAACCCACACTCCCTACACCCCCACTCACCTACCCACCCACCCACCCACCTACCCACCCGGAGAGGTAAAGCCTCCACAGAAAACGAGCACCTTGTCCGTTTTCTTTAATCGTCTCACAGGTTTATCTTGGGAGAAACTTCAAGAATATTTGGTGTATATATTTGGTATAAATTCACGTCACAAATTTAACCTACACGATGTAATGGTTAGACAGACAGACAGGAAGTAAAATGGTTAATCCGAAAAAGGGAATGCCTTACTTGTTGTTCCGTGGTTTATTGCAAATCAAGTGAGTTTGCAAAGAATGTGAATTACCGGTTCTGGCGTGTCACGGTGAGGGGGAGGGGGGAGGGGGGTCCAGATGAGTCACTTACCAGCTGTGGAGAAAGAGAAAAAATATATAAATACATTGTGATTACTGATGATGATTTGCTATTGTTGATGGCGATGATTAATGATGGTGACCATAATAATGATGATGACAGGAAATTATAATCACCATATTACGTATTATTTCTGCTTATTATATTCAAACTTTTTCAATTTAACAGCCATACGTGTGCGAATATGAAATCAAATGCGCACACGCACGCGCACACACACACACACACACACACACACACACACACACACACACAAACCAGTTCCGAACATGCAACTTAGTACAACATCCTCTAAACCTATGGATATCAAACGCGGTTCTTACAGGCTGCAGGCCGTGGCGATGATCATGGCGTCTGCTGATCAGCTGAGCCGTGCAATTTCCAACAACAACGACACCTGCTGCTTCTGCTTACGTGCTGACTCCGCGGACCAGCACGCACAGCCACGAAGCTCAACCTCGAGCCCGACGAAGGGCGTGGAACGGTCACGTGGTGTTCCCTCGACGCCCACTACTATTTTTTTTTTTTTTATCTGGGGGCTGTGTCTTCGAACGAGAGAGGGAGACGAGGTGGAGGAAGCGAAAGAGATGGACACAGAAGAAGAATGAAGGATATGGGAATAGGGAGAACAAGTGGAGAGAGAGGAAGAGAGAGAGAGAGAGAGAGAGAGAGAGAGAGAGAGAGAGAGAGAGAGAGAGAGAGAGAGAGAGAGAGAGAGAGAGAGAGAGAGAGAGAGAGAGAGAGAGAGAGAGAGAGAGATATGCAGTTAAACAGACAGATAGAAGAATTAAAAGGAAATCAAATTAAAAAACCTTCCCTTTACTTGAAAAAGGATGAGAAGTGACCACCACCAACGACCGTAAGCAGGGAGGGGATGGGGGGGGGGGCTAAAAAACCACCCTTCCACGCGTCCTTGAAACAGGTGGACAACGTACCAAGGAACGCCCGTAATGGGAGATGGGTGGGGGAGGGAGGGGGGGAGGGATAAACCACAGGATGGGTTTGGGATGGAGGGTGGGAGGGATGGAAGGAAACGAGAGAGGAGACAGGAGAAGGGGGAGGGGGAAGGGGAGGGAGAGAGAGAAGAAGAGACAGAGAGAGAGAATATAGAAGAAAGAAAAGTCGGATAAAATATTACAAAGGGGAGGAGGATAGTACGTCAGAGAGGGAAAGAAGGGAAGGGTCGAGGGGAAGGAGGTAAAAGGGGGAAAGGGAAAGAGAGAGAGAGAGAGAAAGCGAGGGTGAGAGAGACGTCGCGCACGTGAGTCGAGGATCAGAATCACATTAGGGGTCGTAGCTTAGTCGGCGAGGGTCTACGGCAGGTGCTCCCACTCGTACCTGCTTCCATCAACACCTGCCGGTACTCCTCCGACGCAGATGCTGACACCACCACTGCCAACACCGCTACCACCACCACCACCACCTCTCTCGATCGTCAAACACCACCACGTTCGTTCCAAAGACGTTGTTGTTCTGACGTACACTTTTTTTCTTCTTCTTTTTTTCCCTCTCGACGCAGAGAGACAAAAAAGGCAGTGACGTCCGTTAACACCTTTCCCGGGTGTTTACGCGGTGGCTTCGATAACCTCTGTGTGGGTGTGTGTATTCGGTCTTTTATTTTCTCAACTTTTTCACACGGTTGTATTACACTTCCATCACTTTGAACATTCCTTTACTACGTTCCCTGTCTTTCGCTTCGCTGTTTTTTTTTCATCGCAATCCACCATCAACAGAGAAAGAGAAGACACATTAAATTAATAACAATTCACACCAAAACAATAAAGATGCACCATCGATAAAGAAAAAAAAATACATCCTATTGATAATACAAAGAAAATGACAACAATCATTTTGCAGTCTCGCAATCTCGTCTCGCTTTGGCGTTGCCGAATGCCCACGCACAAAATAAGCCCTTCGTGCTACGCGCTGTGCAACCCCTCCCTGCAAGCGAAGGGAGGGAGGGAGGGAGGAAGAGGGAGGAAGAGGGAGAGGGAGGGAGGGAGGGAGGACGGGTGTTTCATGAGGAGGGATGGGGGTAATGAGGAGGGGGGGAGGGGTTATGAAGTATGAAGAGGGGGTTGCGAGCGAGTTCCGTGAAGGTAGGAGGGAGGGAGGGAGGGGGGGAGTTTTATGATGAAAGGAGAAGGAAAATGGAATAGCGTAGAAGACGTGGGGGGGGGGGATTTTTTTTCATGAGATTCAGTGATACATGTTGACAGCTTTAGCATACTTTCACGAAGAGCGTTGCAACACCGCATTCACAGGCCAGAGCCCCTAAACGCGCCGAATGCAATTATAAGCGTTATTCATTCCTCAATAAGTATGAGAAAAACAACTAAAAAAAAACATATCAACCTGATACGCCCACCCATAAAAAAACAGCCATACCCTAACTTTAAAAAAAACTAATAAAACAAAACAAAACAAAATAGAGCACAACCCAAAATATCGTGACACCAGAACTACAAGAAGATTTGCAAATCATTCCATCATTCCATCGTAAACTTCCAGAAGGTTCCAGTCCTCAGAGACACAACAAACACGCACGCACGCATACGCATCTCCCATGTCAGTACAAAGGGTCACTCGATGACTCCGGCAGTATGTCGTCGCCATTGCTAAAACCGGAAAAGTATACCCGGCAGAGCTCGTCGCCATGGCAACCGTGAAGCGTCCATAAAGAAATGAAATGTAGAGGACTAGCCTAGAGGGTTGTGGGTGGGAGCGGGGGTGGGGGGATGGGGTATTTTCATATGCATGGAGGGGGGGAAAGTGAGGGGGAGGCAGGGAGAGGGAGAGGGAGAGAGAGCGAATAGGATTGGGACGGAGAGAAATTGATGATATGAAAAGGGGTAAGGGGGAGGGCGGAGGGGAAGGGAGGAGGATGAAATAAAAATATGTGGGAGAGAAAGAGAAAGAGAGAGTCAGAGACAGAGAGAGTGAGGGAGAGAGAGAGAGAGAGAGAGAGAGAGAGAGAGAGAGAGAGAGAGAGAGAGAGAGAGAGAGAGAGAGAGAGAGAGAGAGAGAGAGAGAGAGAGAAGGAAAGAGAGAGAGAGAGAGTGAAGGAGAGAGAGAGAGAGGAAAGAGAGAGAGAGAGAGTGAAAGAGAGAGAGAGAGAGTGAAAGAGAGAGAGAGAGAGAGAGAGAGAGAGAGAGAGTGAGAGTGAAAGAGTGAAAGAGAGAGAGAGAGAGAGAGTGAAAGAGAGTGAGAGAGAGAGAGAGAGAGAGAGAGAGAGAGAGAGAGAGAGAGAGAGAGAGAGAGAGAGAGAGAGAGAGAGAGAGAGAGAGAGAGAGAGACAGACAGACAGAAAGAAAGGGTGAAAGAGAAAAAGAAAGAAAGAGTGAAAGAGAAAGAGAAAGAGAAAGAGAGAGAGAGGGAGGGTGGAGGACAGAGAAACAATAACAGGGTAATAATTCAAGTTTTCCGAAGAGGCTCGTGACAAGGACGAAGATCACCGCACGAGGGCTGGGGAGGGGGAGGGGAAAGGGGAGGGGATTGACCATACCCCGGACAACGTGATTCCCCAACCCCTTCAACATCCAAAACCCAATTAACAAGTCGCCCCTTTTGTCCCAGTATCTCCCCCCCCTCTCTTTCCAGCACTCTCCACCCCCTAACTATCTCTGGTTCCCCCTACATACCTTACTCCCCCTATCTCTATCAGGCCTTCCATTATCCCCAGAAAAAAAACCTTTTCATATACAAATCAACACTCCACTTTTTATACCCCATCGACACCTCATACCCGACTCCCTAACCCCCTAAACACGCCCTCACGTATAACCCTCTCTCTTCACACCATACCCCAACCCCCATAACCCTCTCCCTCTACACCATACCCCAACCCCCATAACCCTCTCCCTCTACCTCAACCTCACACTCTGGGGGCTTCTGTGCATGGCGCCTCTTCATGCCTGATAGTGTGATAAGATAAGAACAAACATTGCCTTTTAATATTGGGAAATAAAACAGCCAATCGGCGGAACTAGAAAGGACTGAAACTGATACAGTCACAGGTGAAATAAACACACAAAACGTGTGCGTGCGTATGTATATATGTAAGTATTATGTATGCATGTATATCTGTATATATCAGTGTATATATTTATATGTATTATTTGTATATATGCATATATATATAATATATATATTATATATATATATATATATTTATATTATATATATATATATATATGCATATATTATATACTACTACCATTAGTATATTTGTGGAGGGGGGGTGGGAGAGGGAGGAGAGGGGAGAGGGAGAGGGAGAGGGAGAGAGGGAGAGGGAGGGGGAGAGGGGAGAGGGAGAGGGAGAGAGAGAGGGAGAAGGAGAGGGGAGGAGGAGAGAGAGAGAGAGAGAGAGAGAGAGAGAGAGAGGGGGAGAGAGAGGAGAGAGAGAGGGAAAAGAGAGAGGGAGGGGGAGAAGAGAGAGGGAGAGGAGAGAAGAGAGGGAGAAGAGAGAGGGAGAGGAGAGGAGATAGGGGGAGGAGAGGAGAGGAGAGAGGGAGAGGGAGAGGGAGAGGAGAGAGGAGAGGGAGAGGAGAGAGGAGAGAGAGAGAGAGAGAGGGAGGAGAGGGAGAGGGAGGAGAGAGAGGAGAGAGAGGGGAGAGAGAGGGAGAGAGAGAGGGAGAGAGGGAGGGAGAGAGAGAGAGGAGGGGAGGAGAGAGGAGAGAGGGGGGAAAAGAGAGGGAGAGAGAGGAGAGAGAGAGAGAGAGAGAGAGAGAGAGAGAGAGAGAGAGAGAGAGAGAGAGAGAGAGAGAGAGAGAGAGAGAGAGAGAAAATCACAGATACGGATACAGATACAGATATAAACACAGATACAGACATAAACAAAACAGACAGACAGACAAGTAAATAGAAAAATAGAGAGATAGAAAGGAGAAAAATAAAAAGAATATCAAAGGCGGACCCACTGTCACAAAGGAAGAGAGAAAATGGCCGATAAAACCCTAATTTGAGACATTTATCTCCTCTACAAAAAAAAAGAGTTCTAACGACGCCGTTCTATTATTAGAGTCGAAAAAATAAGGGAGAGTTAATTTGCAATATAAAGATAAGCTATCAGGAAGTAATATCCAGTCCGGTTAATTTGGTATTTTCCCTCGCTCCCCCTTTATTTCCTTCTCTCATTCTCTCACTCTCACTCTCACTCTCACTATCACTCTCTCTCTCCCCTTCTCTACCTCTCCCTCTCTTTCCTTCTCAACAAGAACAATATCCTTAAAAATAAAAAAGGGAAAAATGAAGAAAACAATAATTCAGAAGAGGAAATGGAAGAGAAAGAGGAAGAAGAAAAGAAAGGTTACGGAGGGAAATGTAAGACACAACTGATGGCGAAAATAAAAGAGAAAAAGAAAAAGAAAGAGAAGCGAAAACAAGATAAAAAGAGAGAAAAATAAAAATAAGAAAAAAAAAACGAAGAACAAAAGGGGGGAAAGAGAGAGAGTAAGAGT
>NW_028234419.1:23311942-23319442 GCF_977035675.1 Penaeus japonicus
CTTTCTCATCCCCACCCCCACTCCCTCTTCTTCACCCCACCCTTACACCCGCTCCCCCTACCTATTCCTCCCCAACTCCCTCCCACTCCCTCTTTCAGTTCCCCCCAGGGAGGGAGAGGTCGGAAGGGGGGGAAATGAGTGGTTGGGAGGGGGGGAACGAGAGGTCGGAAGGCGGGACGGAGAGGTAGGGAAGGGGGGAAGAGAGGAAGAAAAGAGGGAAGAGGGAAGGAGAGGTGGGGGAGGGGGAATAACGGGGGAAGGGGGGGGATGGAAATCCATATCACGTGCACTAGTACCTGTGTTTTTCATCAGAATAGTGACGTCGCGTTAGCAGCTTATTCTAAAATTAACTGAGACAACAGCAAAAATATATTCGCATATGTGCCATTCGACGGGATACAAGACAGTCTTATGTGATGGTGATGGTGATGGTGGTGATGGTGATGATGATGGTGATGATGATGATGATGATGATGATGATGATGATGATGATGATGATGATGATGATGATGATGATGATGTTGACGACGACGGTGACGTTAACGATGACGATGATGATGATGATGATGATGATGATGATGATGACGGTGGTGGTGACGATGACGGTGACGATGACAACGACGACGAAAACAACGATGAAGAACCCGAGACGATGCTATCCAAGGTACCATACCGTTCCATCGACCGGCTTGCTGATCAATGCCTGGGCGAGCGGACATCAAAAAATGTCATGCAGCGCGCACGTCAAGATACCCTACACTTTGCTGCCATTCTTCAGCGCATGACACGACAGCGAATCAACGTACCGTGACACATAACCCTCCCTCTCCCTCCCCCCTTTCCTTCCCTCTCCTCATTCCTATACCCATCATCGTTATCATGAGTACGAACTAACTCGAAGGAACAAAGTAAAAGTTAACCAAGAATGAGAGAATGACAGAAACGAACACTTCAATGTCAGAAAGAAAGAATAACAACCGTTGTTAGAAATTGAAAATGACAAAAATGAACAACTCATAATAACCGAATTGCACAAACTTCTTCAATCTCATAATCAATGACACAGTGACACTTCAATCTCATAATCAATGACACAGTGACACTTCAATCCCACAACCAATGACACAAACGGACACTTCAATCCCACAATCAATGACGCAAAGAGACACTTCAATCCCATAGACAAGCTGACACTTCACCGCTAGAACGAGCAACTAGCACAGTCCCACAAAAGCACTAAATCAGAATGAGAATACGACACAGGACAAACACATCAATTCAGAGCAAAACACTGACACTACTGCTCTGAATATCTGATCATACTGAAAGAATCACGAGCATCAAAAAAAAAAAATACACACAAAAAAAATGCAATATAGAATACAATACGGGTGCCAAATAAATAATATACCATGAAAATACAACAAACAATAAGTGTCAAATAAATAACATAAAACGAAGAAAAAAATGATTTTAAAAACGGAACACTAACCCTGGAAGGCATAAATAACACAAAACAATAACAGGTCACGAACAAAAGAGAAAAATAAACAACAAAAGATGAAAGAGACAAACACACACAAAAAAATAGCCACAACAAATACGAATAAAACAAGAATTAAAAAAAGGAAGAGGATAGATATTCCTTGCAAAAGCGTGAAATGCAAGTGGGTAAAATCCACTCGCACTTTTCAATAGATAGGGTGGGCATGGGGGGGGGGTATAGGGAGGGGGTGGAGTAAGGGGAAGGACGTAAGGAGTGAGGTGGAAGGTCGGGGGTTATGAGGTGTGGAGTGTGAGATGTGGGAGAGTGGGTGTTGGGGGTTATAATTGTGGTCAGTGAGGAGCTGAAGAGTGGGTGTGGGGTGTGGGGTGTGGGGTGTGGGAGAGTGGGTGTGGGTGTGGGAGAGTGGGTGTGGGGTGTGGGAGAGTGGGTGTGGGGTGTGGGAGAGTGGGTGTGGGGTGTGGGAGAGTGGGTGCGGGGTGTGGGAGAGTGGGTGCGGGGTGTGGAAGAGAAGGTGTGAGGTGTGGGCGTGTGGCGTAGGAGATGTGAAGTGTTGGGCAGCGGGCGGGTGGGGGCTGAGCGTACGGGATGATAGGTGAGGGAGAGTAAGGAGGGTTGGGAATGGAAGGCGAGGAATTGGGTGTGGGCGGAGGAAGGAAATAAGGGGATATGTGGGGGAGGGAAGAGGAAAATGAAAAAAAATGAAGGAAAAACCTAATAGAAAAGAGTTTTCAAAAGGTGAAGTGAAGGTAAAAACACCAACAGGAATACGAATACAAGATGAATGTCAACATGAGGGTGACATGATAAGAGAATAAAGGAAGGAAGGAATGAAAGAGAGCGAAGAGGGAAATTATATGACAATATGTGTGTGAATATGAACGGAACAGGAGAGACAGCGGAGAGAGAAGCAGAGAGGAGGAGAGAGGAGGAGAGAGGGGCAGACGGTAAGAGGCCGAATGAGTGAATGTAAAAGTAAGAGTAAGAGCAAAAGTAAGAGTGAAAGTGTGTGTGACCCTGAATGTTAGAGTGTGAGGTTTAGTGGATAAAGAAGAAGAAGAAGAAGAAGAAGAAGAAGATGAAGAGGGGGGTAAGAAAGATAAAAATAAAGAGAAAGTAAATAGTAGAAGGGCTGGAGCACAGAGGGAGGAACAGATAGGAAGAGACATGCACTAAGAAAGACAGAGGAAAAGACAGAGAAAAAGAGAGAAAGAGAGAAAGAAAGAGAGAAAGAGAAAGAGAAAGAGAGAGAGAGAGAGAGAGAGAGAGAGAGAGAGAGAGAGAGAGAGAGAGAGAGAGAGAGAGAGAGAGAGAGAGAGAGAGAGAGAGAGAGAGAGAGAGAGAGAGAAGAGAAGAGAGAGAGAGGAGAGGAGAAGAGAGAGAGAGAGAGAGAAGAGAGAGAGAAGAAGAGAGGGAGAGAGAGAGAGAGAGAGAGAGATAGAGAGAAAGAGAGAGAGAGAGAGAGAGAAGAGACAGAGAGAGAGAGAGAGAGAGAGAGAGAGAGAGAGAGAGAGAGAGAGAGAGAGAGAAAGAGAGAGAAAGAGAGAGAGAGAGAAAGAGAGAGAGAGAGAAAGATAGAGAGAGAGAAAGAGAGAGAGAAAGAGAGAGAATAGAGAGAGAGAGAGAATAGAGATAGGAAAGAATGAGAGATCCACTGTGAGAGACCGAAAAGAAAGAGACACCGAGGAAGGATGGAGAAGCACTGAGAGAGACAAAGGAAAGAGACAAACCGAGATAGGAAAAGAACGAAAGAGATGCACAATGAGAGACAGAGAAGAGAAAGAGAAAAGAGAGAGAACGAGATAGGCGTCGAGCGAGCGAGCGAGCGAACGAGCGGGAGGTAACGGCAGGGACTAACGTGGCATTTGACAAGGAAAAATGTAAAGGTCTCCAAACGCATCCATGTTGCAGCAGCAACAGCAGAAGCAGAGGGGGAAGGGGGAAGGGGAAGGGGAAGGGGAAGGGGAAGGGGAAGGGGAAGGGGAAGGGGGAGGGGGAAGGGGAGGGGAAGGGGGAGGGGGAGGAGGGAAGGGATGGACATATGAAGGAGGGAGGAAAATGGGGGGAAGAGAGGAGGATGGCGACAGGAAGGCTGAAAATGGAAGAAGAGGGTAATCCACTCCACTAGAAATTGAAAAGTGCAATACTGCTGCGTTCACACCCCCCCTCTCCCTCCTCCCTCTCTCTCCCTCTGTCCCTCTCTCCTTTCCTCCCTGTCCCTCTCCCTCCCTCCTTCCCCCAAGCTCCTCCCTCCCCCCCCCTCCCTCCCTCCCTCCCTCCCCCTCCCAAAATCAAAAGGTGGAAGCGATAAGTGGCCTTCCCCATATCTTTTTCCAGATTCCGTAAAGCCAAGGCGAATAAAGCAGGCCTCGTCTCTTTAAGAAAGGGCCTTGTCGCATCTGTTTCTGCTTCTGCCTCCTCCTCTTCCTCCTTCATCCATTCATCCATCTTCCATTCCTTAATTTTGCACTTTTCTACCATTTATTCATTTATTCTTTCATTCCTCCCTTTCTCTTTCTCCATCTGCCTCTTTTCCTTTCTTTCTTTCTTTCTCTCTCTCCCTCTTTCTTTCTTTCCTTCCTTCTCTCCCCCTCCCTCCCACTTTCTTTCTTTCTTTTTTTCTTTCTTTCTTTCTTTCCTTCCGTCCCTCCCGCCACCTTCCTTCCCTCCACCCTTCATTTCTCAAAAGAAAGAATGAAAGAAATAAAGAAGGAAAAGAAAATCCCCACCCGAGATACCGCGCTTGATGGCCCTGCAGGAGGCAAACACCGGCTCTGTCATGTCGTATTTATGCCTCGGAACTCGTGGTAAACAAACAAACAAACAAAATCCGCCGAGTTGTTACAGGGGCCCGTAAAGAAAGGGGAAAGAGAGAGAGAGAGAGAGAGAGAGAGAGAGAGAGAGAGAGAGAGAGAGAGAGAGAGAGAGAGAGAGAGAGAGAGAGAGAGAGAGAGAGAGAGAGAGAGAGAGAGAGAGAGGAGATGATGTTGATGTTGATGTTGATGTTGATGTTGATGTCGATGTTGATGGGGGTGGTGATGATTGTGATAATAATATAAAAATCCTATACACAGTACTCAACATCTTTCCCATTATTCCTCTAATTCCCATCCGTTTCCTAAACCACGCAGGGGAGAGCCTTCCTATTACCCTTTAAAATTCCATTCCTTTCTTGACCTTTCCAGCTATCCGGTTTCTTCCGAGTGCCCTCCCCCTCTCCCCCCTCTTCCTATCAATAGCTTGACCTTACTCCCTCACTCCGCCACTCCCTCCAACGCATCTGGCCTTCCTAAGCCGCCCCCCACCCCCACCCCCACTCCCTTAGCTCTTAGTGACGTCACGACATGCCCTTACTCGCTTAATGGCCTGACCTTATTCGCCCGCCCTCTGTCGACGTTCCTCGGACGCTTCTGACCTTAGCGACTCGGAGCCTTGGCAGAACCTTCATTAAATTGGAGTCGCACTATGGCATCTCTTCTTTCCTCCTTCCCTTCCTCTTCTCCTTTCAAAACCCCTTCATTTTTCTTTGCTTTATTCGAATTTCCTTTCCTCCTTTCCTCTAATTCAACCTCCCTTATTCTCTCCTTTCTTCCCTCCATCCATTCAACCTTCCCAATAATCGCTCCCTTCCTCCTCCCCAACATCCCTTTCTCTTTCTCCCTCCTTTCTAAGTTCCCTCCATTCCTCCCTCCGTTCAAAGCACGCTTCCTCCCTCTACTTCCTCTCTCGTTCCCCTCCTCCCTACTTTGCAACTTCTTTTCCTATCTCTCTCTAGTCTAAAGCCCCCTCCCCCCCTTCCTCTCTCCCTCTCCTACCGGGCGGCGACTGACCTTGTCGTGACCTTGTCTACTAAATCATCCCCTCCCCCCCACCCTAACCCTATTCCACCCACCCACACACTCCTGCTCTACACCCTCCCCTATCCTTTCCCCACCCTATCCCTTCCTCCCCATCCTCGCCCCACTCGCCTCCAACTCCACGTCCCCTTCCCTAACCCTACAACCTACAACCCCCCCCTACTTCATACCCCTACTTCCCACCCCATCACCCCCTACACTCTTACCCTTCCCAACGCCCCCTACCCATCCCCCCATACTGGCGAACTGGACGTACCCTCCCCCGAAAGTGCCGCGCAGACGGCGACTTCCAACCCCCTCTCTGTCCGCCCAAAATCACAGGGAAGGGGTCCGAGTCCGCAGTCCGCCCACCTAAATCTTCCCCAGACGAGAATAAGACACTGAGGACAATTGGGGGTGGGGGAGGGGGGTAATAGAGGAGGGGAAAGAGGGGAGGGGAGAGGGCGAAGGGGGAAGAAGGGAGGGGGTAGAGAGGAGAGTTAAGAGGTAAGGGGAGAGGGAGAGGGGAGGTGGAAGGAAATTGAGAGGTAGGTGAAAGTGGGATAGGGGAGAGGTAAGGGACAAGGGGGGGGGAGGAGAAGGAGAGAGGCAAGGGGAGGGGAGAGGGAGAGAGGCAAGGGGAGGGGAGAGGGAGAGAGGCAAGGGGAGGGGAGAAGGAGAGAGGCAAGGGGAAGGAATAGAGAGAGAGGCAAGGGGAGGGGAGAGGGAGAGGGGCAAGGGGAGGGGAGAGGTTAGGGGTAAGGGAAGGGGGAGAGACGGGTTGAATGGCAGAGGGGAGAGGGGAGAGGGGAGAGGGGAGAGGGGAGAGGGGAGAGGGGAGAGGGGAGAGGGGAGAGGGGAGAGGAGAGAGGGAAGAGGGGAGAGGGGTAAAAGTACAAGCAGAACAGGAGAAGGGGGAGGGGGGTTATTGAGCTGATCCAGCTCAGACCAATCTTGGCTCCGACCTTCCTTCCCCTGGGTCCTAATCTTTCTTGCTGTCATATTGCTGTTGTAACTAATTCTTTCTCTATTCTCCCTCCACCTTCTCTCCCTCCCCGAATAAGAAGGAGAAGGAGAAGGAGGAGGAGGAGGAGGAGGAGGAGGAGGAGGAGGAGGAGGAGGAGGAGGAGGAGGAGGAGGAGGAGGAGGAGGAGGAGGAGGAGGAGGAGGAGGAGGAGGAGGACGACGAGGAGGAGGAGGAGGAGGAGGAGGAGGAGAAGGATGACGACGACGAGGAGGAGAAGGAGGAGGAGAAGGATGACGACGACGACGACGACGAGGAGGAGGAGGAGGAGGAGGAGGAGGAGAAGGATGACGACGAGGAGGAGGAGGAGAAGGATGACGACGAGGAGGAGGAGGAGAAGAAGGAAGTAGGTGGAGAAGAAAAAAAAAAGGACCACACATGACACCTTCAAACCCCGTCGAAAACAACAACTTCCGAGCCACACATGAAAGACAATCAATCCAACACAAAGAAAAATAAAAACACGAAAGACCGATACACAAAATCACACCGTTTTTCTTCCTTTTTTTCTTTTTTCTCCTCTGGACAGTATCTATATCCTCGACCTTAAAAATAGATGGAGGAGGGGAAGAAGGAGAAAGAGGGGAAGAAGGAGAAAGGAGAAGAAGAACGAGAAGGAGGAGAAGAACGAGAAGGAGGAGAAGGAAGAGAAGGAGGAGGAGGATCAAAATGAGAAGGAGGAAGAGAAGCAGGAGGAGAAGAAGGAGAAGGAAAAGGTGAAGGAGAGGAGAAATAGAGGAACGAAGAGAGAATAGAAATAAAGAAAATTAGAAACTTTGAAAACTGAGACAAAGAAAACGACAGAAGTTGAGAAGTGAGATGAAGAAAACGAAAAATAACTGAGAACAGAGAAAAAAATGAGAAAGGCTGAGAACAGAGATAAAGAAAATAAGAAAAAACTGAGAACAAAGACAAAGAAAACGAGAAAAAGTGAGAACAAAGATAAAGAAAATAGAAAAAAAAGAACAAAGATAAAAATGAGAAAAAAAACGGAACAAAGATAAATTAATTGAGAAAAACTAAGGACAAAGATAGAGAAAATGAGAAAAATGGAAAACAGAAACAAACAAAATGAGAAAAAAAGGAAAAAAACAAGTGGACACGGTACACATTCCTCCCCATAAAGAAAAGAAGAG
>NW_028234419.1:23321942-23339442 GCF_977035675.1 Penaeus japonicus
AGCTGGCCATGCGCCCCTTGCATTACTAGGCTGTGCCTGTTCCCTAAGGCACCAATCTTCTGTTGACATCACAGCTCAGGATTTCCTCCACCCATCTAATCCTGAAAATCTCATTGATCATCTGTTGCGAAAAGAAACTTTACCCAACATCAATTTTCTCTTACAAAAAATACGCACACAAACAAACAAGAAGAATGAGAGTTTACGTAAGAGTAACAAGAGCAACACGAGCAACAAACGAGAGCAAGTCCAAGCCCACTCCACGTGCTGCACTAACATTCCTTTCCGTCCCGCGTTGACGGGCTACTTCGGTTGAGGGGAATCGGATACACGTAAGAGATAGGCCTGTTCTTATAAAATAAAATAAAAATAAAGTTCTTGTTCTGGGGGACTGCACTTCACGAGAACATCATTTCAATAAAGGTTTCTAAGACACACGAAAGACACGGTCTTGTGGGAAGTGTTCTTTCTCCCCCGAACCGAAATACGTCACACTGATCACCACCACATGCTTCTCCGTGTCTTGAGAGCGTAGCGTAAACGTAGCTAGAGACTTCTGAAGGGGGTCAGCGGGGAGGGGGGAGAGGTCAACAAACAAGTGACCTCTCTCCCTTTAAACCCAGACTCCAGCTGGACTGTTTCTCTATCCGAATAAAAGTATGCGACTATCCACTCCCGAGTCATCCTCGTGTCATCGACTAAACGTCCGACTTGCCTCTCCGCCACAACATATTTCTGGCGTTTGCTTCCGCTGCAAGCACCGCGCCAGAGCTGTGTTCTCTCAAGCTACGGTCAGGGCAACCGGCTCTCCTATAGAAAATGTGAACACAAGCATACAAGCACGAGGTCGACGCGGGGGGAGGGGAGGGGGTGGGTGGGACTCGAACGAAGCTCACACGCGGTCACCCGACACTCCGAAGCTGAAGTTCAAGGGAGGCGAAGGCGAGCGCGATCCAGGAATGTGACGCGAGGAATGCGGCTGAGAAAAAGGGGGCGAAGGGAGCGGCGCCCAACCTTAGGCGAAGGAAGAAGAGGGGGGGGGGGCTGGGCGGGAGCGCGGGCGGACCGTCGTGCGGGCGGACGAGGCCCTTCTGGAGGCGCGTTCAGAATGATCGAGCAAAGGAGCCGAGGCCGCGTCCGTCCGGTACTGGCACCAACCGCCACGGCGTCCTGCTACTGCCTCTGGCCCACCTGACGCGCCACCAGGGGGGAGGCACGGCGAGGGAGGAGGGGAGGAGGAGAGGAGGAAGTGGAGGAAGCGGAGGAGGAGGAAGAGACGCGGCGTGCGACGTAGTGAGAGCGAGTGTGTGCCAGGGAGAGCTGGAGGGAGGGAGGGAGGGAGGGAGGGAGGGAGGGAGGGAGAGAGGGAGGGAAGGAGGGAGAGCTGAACGCTCACACAACACCAGCGTGGACCGGCGGCGGCGCGCGCTGTTCCCGCCACTACTGTTGCCATTCCACATGGCACCGCTGCCTCATGGTCTCTCTCTCTCTCTCTCTCTCTCTCTCTCTCTCTCTCTCTCTCTCTCTCTCTCTCTCTCTCTCTCTCTCTCTCTCTCTCTCTCTCTCTCTCTCTCTCTCTCTCATGCCCATTGATTCACTCACTCAATCACTCAACCACCTCCCCATTCACTTAATCATTCAATCAATGCGTACGTGCTGAATGTGAGTGAGTGTGAGTACGATTGTAAATCGGGGTGTGAGTGTACGTGTTGGGTGTGGGTGTGCCCATGAGTATGAATATGAGTATGAGCATAAAGCATGACTAAAAGTGTGAATATAAATACGAGTATTAGTCTGAGTATGAGCAAAAGTATTAGAAAAAAGTAAGAGAATGGATACAAGTGCACGTGCGGGCAGGTATGCGTGTGCATGTGCAGTCGAATACTTATGGCACCTCTATGCCTGTGTCAACCCCCTCCCGCCCCAACAATATCATGCACTTGAACATTCCGTCCCATATCTATCTGTCATGCACCGTGAGGATTGCAAGTTGAAATATCTGCGTTCAATCAGACGTACTACATAATCAATTGCACAACACACCCCTTGCAACTCAACGGGGATGAAAGGGTCACATAATGGGGGTGGAGTGAGGTGGGGGGAGGGGTAGGGGTAACTGGAGAAGGAAGGGAAAGAGAAAAAGAAAGGGAAAGGGAAAGGAGAAGGAGGAGGAAGAGATGAGAGGAAAGGAGGGATGGGGAGGGAAGAGAAGAGAAGGGAAGGAAGAGGGAAAAGGATAAAGGACGGAGAGGGAGCGCATTGAAGGAGAAAAGAAAGATGAAAGTTAGTGGAAGGAGACAAACCTATCCATCAGATTAGGTTGAGCCTTCCAACCATCTAGAGAAGGGAGAGGAGGCGCCGGGGAGAATACGAGAAGGAGGGGAAGGGAAGTTGGGGAAGGGAAGATGGGAGAGGGGAGAGGGGAGAGGGGACAGGGGAGAGGGGACAGGGGAGAGGGGAGAGGGGACAGGGGAGAGGGGACAGGGGAGAGGGGACAGGGGAGGGATGGGGCAAGAAGGTACGGAAGGGTATTATCTTCAAGCACGCAGTGTACACTCGCGGCACCTGTCACGCATGGGGGGAAGGGGAGAGAGGACGGGGGGAAGGGGAGAGAGGACGAGGGGAAGAGAGGGAGCCGGCACCTGAATAGCTCTGTGTCATGATGTCATACAAGGTCAATAATCCCATGACCAAATTGCTTCGCACGCCCATCTTCCTTCTACAATCCATTTGTTGCTGTTGCTGATTTTTTTTCTCTTCTCTCTCTACTTTATCATTCTTCCCATCCCCCCCCCCCCCATTCTAAACACCAAGTTAACGATAACAAACACAATCAAAAGCACAGAATACAAAAGCCTTCGTAGAACCGAAGAGGTAAACAAAGACAAAAAAATAGAACGAACGCCGATAAGGTCTGGCTGGCACACGACGCACTTGGCACACGCACTTTTCGCTTCTCCTTTTCCCCTTTCTCCTTTCCATCTCGGAAACAGCGCACTTGACACTTTTCTCTCGTCTACTTCTCTTCCTTTCGTAAATGACACACTTGACACATTCTCTTCGTCTCTTCTCTTACTCTCTTCCTTTGCCTTCCTTCGCCTTCCTTCAACGACGAACTCACTCTCTTCTCTTCCACCACTCTCCTCCCTACGCTTCCTGTCTCACGTGACATTTCTTTCTCTCTCTCTCTCTCTCTCTCTCTCTCTCTCTCTCTCTCTCTCTCTCTCTCTCTCTCTCTCTCTCTCTCTCTCTCTCTCTCTCTCTCTCTCTCTCTCTCTCCTTTTCTCTACCTTCTCTCCCTTTCCTCCTATTTTTCTCTCTCTCTTTTACATACAGTATTTTTTTTCTCTTCCTCTTCCCTCTCTCTTACCCCCTTCGTTTTTTATTTTTTTTCCCTTCCCCTCTATCTTTGCCTTTTCGCTTCCTGTTTTCCCTTTCGCATACATCTCATGTTTTTTCTCTTCCTCTCCTTTCTCTTTCTCTTTGTCCTTCTCCTTCTCCTCCTTTCTTCCAACGAACGACACAATCTTCCTTCGTATTTACAGCTCCCTTTCCCTGTGAATTTCCTCTTTACGTTCCATATAAAACCTCCATCCTATCCCCAGCTCTCGTTTCTTATTAATTTTCACTTTATATTCTTCATCAAGTATGCCTGCCTATCACCCATTTTCCTTCTGCCATATTCTTTTTCTTTTTTTTTGGAGAAATTAATTCTTACAAGCACGTCTTCCTTTTCTTTACCTCTTCTTTTGTTTTTGCTTTTCCCTTCCCCCCTTCTTCCTATTTGTATTCTGAGTCTTATCCACCACTTTCCATCTCCTTCATTCTCCCCTTCCCCCACCTCTTAATGCCTAAATACTTTCTACCTCTCTCCTTCTTCCCCTCTTTTTGTCCCTCCTCCCTCATCTTTTTATTCCTATCTCCCTCTTCTCTCTCTCTCTCTCCCTTCCCCACCCACTCAATTTTCCTTTCACACACACTGAATATCCACCCACCCACCTTTCTCCTCCCCTTACCCTCGCCCTCTCTCTCTCCCTTCCCTCTCCATTTCCCTATTCATTGCTCTTTCCTTACACGGAATCCCACGACTCATACACAGACATAGACAGATAGACAGACAGACAGACAGACAGACAGACAGGCAGACAGAAAGGCAGACTGACACAGGCATAAAACACACACGCTCCTTCCTTCTGCCTTTCACTCTCCTTCCCATCTTTCTTTCTCTATCTTCATTCCCATCTCCTCCTTCCTTACCCCCGTCCCCCATCCTATTTCATAACCTTCCTCCCATTCTGTTCCCAAAAAAGCAACAGCAATGTCACGAAGGCTCATCCTCTGACAGTGTGATTATTCGCGGTTAGAGGGGCGGTCGACCTGTGGCTGAGAAAGAAAAAGAAATAGATATGCATGTATATATCCATATCTACCTATCTATCTATCTATCTATCTATCTATCTATCTACATATGCAATATAAATATATAAATATACATACAAATATAATATAAATATATATACAGTATATAGAAGGACGGATATATAGATAGAGATAGACTGATAAATAAATAGAGTGAGTGAGTGAGAGAGAGAGAGAGAGAGAGAGAGAGAGAGAGAGAGAGAGAGAGAGAGAGAGAGAGAGAGAGAGAGAGAGAGAGAGAGAGAGAGAGAGAGAGAGAGAGAGAATGGCAAAAGGGGGAATACCATATCATAGCGATGACGGCGGTAGAGACAGCTAGCAAGGGGAAATATGGCTAACAGTCAAGAGCTTCAAAATTTGAAACAAGAAAATTAGAAGGGGAAAAAAAGGAAATGAAATTTAAAAAATGGGAGAAAACGACACAACATGATATCCCTACGGCAGAAGCTAATCAATGCAGCGAAGGACTAACCGAATGGAAAATTACAATGCCAAGCAGAGGGACTGTGAAAGGAGGGGGGGGGCTGAGGGGGAGGGGGAATATGAAGGGAATAGCAGGGGCGGTGAAGGGATGATGGGAAGGGGAGGGGCGATGAAGGGGATGGGGAGAGATGATGAAGGGGAAGGAGAAGGACGATGAAGGGGAAGGGGAGGGAGAAGGACGATGAAGGGGAAGGAGAAGGTCGATGAAGGGGAAGGGGAGGGACGATGAAGGGGAAGGAATAGGACGACGAAGGGGAAGGGGAGGGACGATGTAGTGGAAGGGGAAACGAGATAAAAGGAAGAGAAGGGCTTATGAAGGGAAGTGGAGGAACGAAGAAGGGTAAGGATAAGGAACGACGAAGGCAAAGAAAAGGGAACGAATGTGGGGAAGGGGGGATAGGAAGAGGCGTCAATCAGCAGAAGCAGAAAGCAGGGAGCAGAGACAGAAGCAAGCGTCGGGTGAATACGAGAGGAAGGGCGCGATGGCACGGCTCCAACGCCTCGCCTAACGACTCCTTCTCTCTCTCTCTCCTGCTCCTGACGGCGAAGCGGAAGGTGGAGGGAAGTAAAAATAAAGGAGGGATGAGAAAGGAAGGAGGAGTAGGCGGCGCGCAATATGGAAGGGGGATGGAGGGAATGGATGAGAAGGGAGGGAGGGAGGAAGGGAATGGAGAAGGAGAAGAGGAAGGAAAGAGAAGAGAAGGGAAGAGAGAAGTTAGAAGAGAGTAGAGAGAGGACAAGAGAGGAGAAAGTGAGGAGAGAGGAGAGAACGGGGAGAGCAGAGAGAAAGAGAAAAAGAGAGAGTAGAGAAAGACGCGTAGAAAAGGGAGAGAGAGGCGAAGGGAGAGGAGAGAGGACGACAGAAAAGGAAAGATAAAGAAAACGAGAAGACTGGAAGCATTCCGTCATAAGATACCGATGGGATTCCTGCGGAGGACGCCGCTGAGGATCGGGACTTGTTTGGCACTCAGGGTCAACAAGCCGACACTAGAGACACAAAAATACGCAAGGGTGGGTGGAGTTGGGGGGTGGGGGTGACCACAGAGGCTAGGTGAAGAAAACGAGATAAAATATAGAACACACAGACAAGAAGTCAACAGTAAACCAGGTCAACGGAGGTCAAAGAGGAAGCCTCCCTCCTCCTCTCCCGTCCCACCCACCTACCCTCTTCCTCCTCTTCTCTCTCCCTCCCCCCTGCCCATTCAAAGAACTTCACAGGGCAGTTACCAGCTCGGGAACCACAACCATCGATAAGAGATAACTCCATCAGCTCCCCCTCCTCCTCTCCTTCTCCCTCCTTCTCCCTCCTCCGCGCCCTCCTCTTCTCCTCTTCCAGCAACAATCCCGCGAGAGGGAGTGAGAGTGAGAGAAAGAGAGAGAGAGAGAGAGAGAGAGAGAGAGAGAGAGAGAGAGAGAGAGAGAGAGAGAGAGAGAGAGAGAGAGAGAGAGAGAGAGAGAGAGAGAGAGAGAGAGAGAGAGAGAGAGAGAGAGAGAGAGAGAGAGAGAGAGAGAGAGAGAGAGAGAGCGAGCAAGAGAGAAAGAAACACGACCTAACGCGACAGAACTATCAGGGAGGAGACGAAACGTTGAAGGGGCTTTGGAAGAGCGTTGAAGGGGGCGCTGGAGCCGCGACAGCAGAATCCCCTCCGCTCCAGCCGGCGATAAGGGCGTGACCCCAAAGGCATCCCAAAACGCCGTCGGGCCCCGGCGGGACACTTGGAAGAAAGGGGAGGAGGGGGCAGGGAAGGGAGGGTAAGAGGAGGGAAAGAGGAGGGGAGGAATAGGGGGAGGAAGGATGGGGAGATGAGGGGGAGGTGAAAGAGAAGGAAGGAAGGGAGAGAGAGAGAGATTGAGAGAGAGAGAGAGAGAGAGAGAGAGAGAGAGAGAGAGAGAGAGAGAGAGAGAGAGAGAGAGAGAGAGAGAGAGAGAGAGAGAGAGAGAGAGAGAGAGAGAGAGAGAGAGAGAGAGAGAGAGAGAGAGAGACAGACAGAGAGAGAGAGGATGCACAAGGGAGAGGAGGAGGATGGGGGGAGGGAGAAAGAAGAAAGAAAGGGGAGAAGGAAGGGGGGAGGGTAGGGGGAGGAAGGAAGGAGTAGGGGGTAGGGAGGAAGGAAGGAGGAGGGGATAGGGAGGGAGAGGGAGAAGGGGAGAAGAAGAGGGGGAGGGTCTCATCTTTCCTTGCGGGTACGAGATAACGCACTCTGATAAGGGAAGGGTCAGAAAGGCAGAAAGAAGATGAAACAAGAGACAGAGTAAAGAAAGCGAGCGATAGAGAGAGGAATCACGATATGTATATATATATATATATATATATATATATATATATATATATATATATATATATATATATATAGATAGATAGATAGATAGATAGATAGATAGATAGATAGATAGATAGATAGATAGATGCATAGATAAATAGAGAGAGAGCGAGAGATAGAGAGCGAGAGAGAGAGAGCGAGAGAGAGAAGGAGAGAGAGAGAGAGAGAGAGAGAGAGAGAGAGAGAGAGAGAGAGAGAGAGAGAGAGAGAGAGAGAGAGAGAGAGAGAGAGAGAGAGAGAGAGAGAGAGAGAGAGAGAGAGAGAGAGAGAAAGGGGGAGAACGTGAGAGAAAGAAAGAGAAAGAAAGAAAGAAAGAGAAAGAAAGAGAGAGAGAAAACGAGAAAGAGCAGGAATCAAGAGACCGAGGGCAAGCGGGGAGAGAAAGAAGAGGGGAAAGAGAGGAGGAAAAGAGAAAAGAGATAAAAGATTACGAAAGGGTAGGGAGGAAAATCGCCTTAATGGATAAAAAAGGGGGGAGGATTGAGAGGGTCGAATGGAGAAAATAAATGAAAAGGGGGAAAAGGGGAAAAAGAGGATCAGGAAGCGGCACAAAAGACAAAAAAAATACCCCGAAAAGAATTTAAAAAAGAGAACTTCCGATATCAAAGAACGGGAGGAGGGAAAGGGGATGGATGGTAAGGGGAGCTGATGACAGGGGAGGGGCTGAAAAGGGAGGGAATAAAATAAGGAAAAGGGCGAGGGGTGGGGAGGATCCAAAAGGACAGCCAAGGGGAAAAGGATAACCAGGAAAAACGGGGGGGGGGGGGGCGAGGGCACTTTGTCAGCCAAGTCTTAAAGGCTCCGAAAGGGCCATATTTACCCACTCCCAGAATTACGGGCGTGTGGGAGAGCCCTTGAGGGGAGGGAACGAGGGGAGAAGAAAAAAATGCGAGGGAGGGAAGGAGAGAAGGAAGGAAGGTGGGAAGAAGGAGGGTAAGAAGGAGGGAAAGGAGGAGGAAAGGAGAGAGGGAAGGAAGGAGGGAAAGCGGGAGGAAAGGAGGGAGGGAGGGAGGGAGGGAGGGAGGGAGGGAGGGAGGGAGGGAGGGAAGGGAGGAAGGGAGAAGGGAAGGAAGGAAAGAGAAATGATAGGATGATAGGAGGATAGGAGGATAGGAGGATAGGAGGGTAGGAAGAATAGGAAGGTAGGGAGGAAGGAGAGAAGGACGGAGGGAAAGAAGGAATGGAAAGAACGTAGGGAGGAAGAAGGGAGGAGGGAGGGAAGGAGAGAGGGAAGGAAAGAGGGAAGGACAGAGGGAAGGTAGGAAGGAAAATGGGAAAGAAGGAAGGAAGAAAGGAGGAAGCAGGGAAAGAGGGAAGGAAGGAGAGATGGAAGGAATAAAGGAAGGAAATAAAGAAGGAGAATGGAGGGAGGAAGGAGGGAGGAAGGAAGGAGAGAAAGAAAGAGGGAAGGAGAGAGGGAAGCAAAGGCGAGGAGCGAAAAGTGAGAAAGGGGAAGACCCAAAATTGCAGTAGGGTTGCACATCGCATCCCGACGCAAAACAAAAACAAAAATAAATCCTTACAAAAAAACAAAAAACAAACAAACAGAAGGCAAGAACAAATGCAAATAGCAAGGTGACGGCTGGCAGGCTGGAAGGATGAGAAACAGGAGCGAGAGAGCAAAGGGCTGGCTCTCTGGCTCCCTGGCTCTCTGACTGGCTAGCTGGGTTGCTGGAGGGCGGAGGGCGGTGGCGCCGGGCCAAGAGATGGAAGGAAACATCCTTTCTCGACGCCGCCCAACGCCCCTGCCGCCATTAGAATACACCCACAAAACCATGCTCAGAATGTGACCACGCCCACGCACATTTAGACTATAAAATCCCATGCTTGGATATGTTTAAAATCCTACAACGATGGTTATAACGCGCCCACACTCCTCCTCACTTCGAAAACACTCACGCCCATATAATTTGGAATCGAATAGGCCCACGTAATGTTGGTCGGACAGCATCCCACATACACATGCCTAACCTACATAAAGTACGGCGAAAATACCCCATTTATACCCTCCTATAGCAATCCTAAAAAAAGTTTAACATAAAGCCACGCCCATACGATAAAACCAAATCCAAAATATGCCCACATCCTACAAAACCACTTGCAATACGCCAAGGAAACCTCCACGCCACGCCCACACATGCTCTCGTGAATCGGACTAGACCAGAAACTCTAGCAACGAAGAAGCCAATCCTACTCGTACATCCCTCATCCTTATACCAAGGAGCGAAGGATTCATCGCAATCCTTCGGGAACAAGTTCGAAAACGAAAGTCTCACTACCCTCTTTTTTAACTATGAGGATGAAAAGGAGGAGGGGGAAGGAGGAGGGGGGAGGAGGAGGGGGGAGGAGGAGGAGGGGAGGAGGAGGAGGAGGAGGAGGAGGAGGAGGAGGAGGAGGAGGAGGAGGAGGAGGAGGAGGAGGAGGAGTAAGAAAGGAAGGAAAGGGGGAGAAGAAGGAGGAGGAGGAAGAGGAGGAGGAATAAGAGAGGAAGGAGGGAGAAGCATACCGATAGAAGGAAAGGATGAGGAAGGGAGAAAGGATGGGAGAGAGGGAAAAAAGGAGGGATCCTTTGGCGGACTGAGAAGGATCTGGCCTTGTGCCAGGTGCGCCCAGGGAAAACGGTAGGGGTAAGGGTGATGGAGAGCCGCGGCCCCTTCCTTACAACCCCCCCCCCCTCACACAAACAACGCTGCGTTCCCGGGGGAGAGGGGGAGAGGGGAGAGGGGAGAGGGGAGAGGGAAAGAGGGGAAGAGGGGGAGAGGGAAAGAGGGGAAAAGGGGGAGAGGGGAAAAGGGAGACAGGGAGAAGAGAGGAAGGAGAGAGGTAGTGAGGGGGAGAAGGGGAGATGGAGAAATAGATGGAGGGAGAGAGGAAGAGGGGGGAGGGAGAGAGGGAGAAGAGGAGGAGGAGGAAGAAGAGGACAAAAATGAGCTGAAGGAGCAAGAGGAGCAGAAGGAAAGAGAAGAAGACGAAGACGTTGACGGATTGCAAGTCTTAGGCCAACCAACCCCTCCTTCCACTCGAATCCGCCTCCTCCCTCCCGTCCCCTCGTCCCAAACGCCTCTCCCCCTCCTCTTCTTCTGCGGCCTTCCCTCATCTCCTCCTAACCACGCATCCTCCCCTTCCTCTTCCTCTTCCTCCCCCTCCCCCCCTCTCCCACTCCTTCATCTCTAATCTCCCTCATCCTATTTCACCCTCAACTCCATTCTGATCTTCGCCAATTAATTCGCGACCCCCGTCTCTCGTTTCGTTCGTCGCCCCATTCGTCCTCCTGCTTTTTTTTAAATTCTTTGATTATCTACTCTTTCCTTCTACCCGCTTCTTTCGTCCTTTCTTTCTCTGTCTAACCCCCTCTCTCCCTCTCCCTCTGACCCTCCCTCTACCCCAACCCCTCCCTCTGCTCCTCCCCTCCCTATCCCCCTCCCCCTCCCTATGCTCCTCCCCTCCCCCCTCTCCCTCTCTCTCTCTCTCTCTCTGCCCCTCCCCCTCTCCCTCTGCTCCTGCCCCTCCCCCTCCCTCTGCTCCTCCCCCTCCCCCTCCCCCTCTCCCTCTCCCTCTCTCTTTCTGCCCCATCCCCTCCCTTTGCCCTTCCCCCTCCCTCCCCACGAAAATAAAAACTTGACTCCACCGATTCCTCCGACACTACCCAGAGACGCCCCTCAAACACATCCGAGAAATCCTCTCGAATCCAAAAGGGAGAAGAAACGAAAGCGCTCCGAATCACCAATCCGTTTCAGAGTCGCTCGCAATGAGATACCACGAGGCTTCAGAAATGACAACAAGAGGAGAAGCTTCAGTCCACGTCCTCAAACTCCCGAGGAAATCAGGACACCTTCAGAATATCCGTAGTACATTCTTCCTCCCCACCTCATCCCTTCCCCGCCAGCCCAGGGTCTTCGCCACGCCCACACACGATTTGGAAGGCGGTCGGGTGGGCGGACGGACGCTCCAGGATCCTTCATCGGTCGTCTCTCGCACTTCCTTGTTTCCGGTCTCCTCCCTCCTCCCTCCTCCCTCCATCTCTATCTCCACCTCTACCTATATACCTCTACCTCTACCTCCTCCTCCCCTTTTCCTTCTCCTCTCCTTCTCCACCTCCTCCACCTCCCCCTCCTCTACCTCCCCCTCCTCTACCTCCCCCTCCTCCACCTCCCCCTCCTCCACCTCCACCTCCACCTTCACCTCCACTTCCTCCACCTCCACCTCCACTTCTACTTCTACTTCCACCACCACCTCCTATTCTTTCACTCGCATTCTCTTGCTCCCAATCTGTCTTTTTTTTTTGTATCAATTTCCCCTCTTTTCTCTCTCTTTCCCTCCCTCTCCCTTACCCTTACCCTTACTCTTACTCTTACTCTTACTCTTACTCTTACCCTTACCCTTACCCTTACCCATACCCTTACCCTTACCCTTTCCCTCTCCCTCTCACGTTCCCTTCCCCTCTTCCCCTTCCTCTCCCTCTCCTTCTCTGTTTGCGTTCTTAATCATCGACCCCCTTTATCCCACCCTTCATTAATTACAGTATTTCCCCCAGCTGAGGAAGATTTTTCTTCTATTCCTCGTCTTGACTCTCTTCTGTTTCATTTTCCTCATCCCTTTGTCTTATTTCAACTTCCGTATTTTTTGTACCTTCTTCTTCCTCTCTCCCTTTCCCCATTCATTCATTAAGGCATTCGTCCCGTTCTTTCTTCCTTCCTTTCTTTCTTTTTTTTTCTCTCTCTCCATCTTCCTTTCTTTCTTTTTTTTTCCTTCCTAACGCATTTCTTTTCCTCTTCCTCTCCTCTCATAACTCACCCCCTTCTATTTCCTTTCCATATCTCCTCCGCAGGTAAAAAAAAAAGTAAATCAAAGCCCTATTCCCAATGCCCCCCGTCACCCCTCCCCATCAACCCCCTCCCCTATCTTCCCCTCTCCCACTCCCCCTTCATCCACTTTCCCTCCTTACCCCCTCTCTCACCCACTCCCACCCCCGCCCTCGCTCACCCTATCTCTCAAAGCGAGGAGTCGGCTGGTTGCCAAGTCGAAGAAGAGGTTTTCCAAATTTCCCTCCTAGATCAGCTGGTGGGTGTGAGATGGGAGAAAGGGATGGGGGGAGTGAGGGGGGGAGGGGGTGGGTACTCCGCGAGGTTGGGAGGATGAGAGAGGCCGGTGGAGGAACGGAAACAGGAGCGAGGCTTGTTGTTCTTCTCCCGCCCCCATTCACCCTCTTCTCCCTACCTATTTCCTCCATCTTGCCCTTTCAACTCTCCTATCTCCCCTTCCCTCTCCTCCCTTCTCCCTCCCTCTCTCTATCTTCCCTTCTCCCTCCTCCTTTCTCTCATCTCTTCTACCTCTCTCTGTCCTCCCTTAGCCCTCCTTCTTTCTCTCCTCACTTCTCTTTCCCTCTCTCTCTCTCTCTCTCTCCCCATGTCTTTCCTCCAATCCCTACCTCTCTCTCACTCTCTCTCTCTCTCTCCCACTCCTTTTTCTACATCCCTCTGCCTCTCCCTGGCCCTCCCTCCTTCCCTCCCTCCCTCCCACCCTCCCTATCCCTCCCTCCCTCCCTATCCCCTATCCCTCCCATCCTCCCTATCCCTCCCTCCCTCCCTATCCCTCCCTCCCTCCATCTTCCCTTCTCCCTCCCTCTCACTATCTTCCCTTCTCCCTCCCTCTCTCTATCTTCCTCCCTCCCCCTCCCTCTCTCTATCTTCCCTTCCCCCTCCCTCTCTCTATCTTCCTCCCTCCCCCTCCCTCTCTCTATCTTCCTCCCTCCCCCTCCCTCTCTCTATCTTCCCTTCTCCCTCCCTCTCTCTATCTCTCCCTCCCTCTCTCTATCTTCCTCCCTCCCCCTCCCTCTCTCTATCTTCCTCCCTCCCCCTCCCTCTCTCTATCTTCCTCCCTCCCCCTCCCTCTCTCTATCTCCCTTCTCCCTCCCTCTCTCTTCTTCCCTTCTCCCTCCCTCTCTCTATCTTCCCTTCTCCCTCCCTCTCTCTATCTTCCTCCCTCCCCCTCCTCTCTCTCTATCTTCCCTTCCCCCTCCCTCTCTCTATCTTCCTCCCTCCCCCTCCCTCTCTCTATCTTCCCCTCCCCCTCCCTCTCTCTATCTTCCTCCCTCTCCCTCCCTCTCTCTATCTTCCCTTCCCCCTCCCTCTCTCTATCTTCCCCTCTCCCTCCCTCTCTCTATCTTCCCTTCTTCCTCCCTCTCTCTATCTTCCCTTCTCCCTCCCTCTCTCTTCTTCCATTCTCCCTCCCTCTCTCTATCTTCCCTTCTCCCTCCCTCTCTCTGTCTCACCCTCTCCCTCCCTCTCTCTGTCTCACCCTCTCCCTCCCTCTCTCTATCTTCCCTTCTCCCTCCCTCTCTCTCTCTCCCCCTCTCCCTCCCTCTCTCTCTCTCTCTCTCTCCCCCTCCCTCTCTCTCTCTCCCTCCCTCCCCCTCCCTCTCTCTCTCTCTATCTCTCCCCCTCCCTCTCTCTATCTTCCTCCCTCCCCCTCCCTCTCTCTATCTTCCTCCCTCCCCCTCCCTCTCTCTATCTTCCTCCCTCCCCCTCCCTCTCTCTATCTTCCTCCCTCCCCCTCCCTCTCTCTATCTTCCCCCCTCCCCCTCCCTCTCTCTATCTTCCCTCCCCCTCCCTCTCTCCATCTTCCCTTCTCCCTCCCTCTCTCTATCTTCCCTTCTCCCTCCCTCTCTCTATCTTCCCTTCTCCCTCCCTCTCTCTATCTTCCCTGCTCCCTCCCTCTCTCTATCTTCCCTTCTCCCTCCCTCTCTCTATCTTCCCCTCTCTCTCCCTCTCTCTCTCTCTCTCTCTCTCTCTCTCTCTCTCTCTCTCTCTCCCTCTCTCTCTCTCTCTCTCCCCCTCCCTCTCTCTATCTTCCTCCCTCCCCTTCCCTCTCTCTATCTTCCTCCCTCCCCCTCCCTCTCTCTATCTTCCTCTCTCTCTCTCTCTATCTTCTGAGGACAGGCGGGGGGTGGGGTGGGGTGGGGGGTGGGGGGCAGACTCTCAGGGAAAGCTTCCAAGCAGATGCCCTTCCCATCGCCTAGCTGATGAAGCTATGGCAACTCTTTACAACTTGATTGGTTCTTTGTGGATTCCTCTTAGCTGGCGCCAGGACCATGGGAAAAGTGGTCGGTCCGCGCCTATACGTATACGATCGCAATAGGCTCAATTAACTTTCACTTCATCAGTTTCGCAAATCAAACTCTTCCGACCCATGCATGACCTTAGGTAAACGATATCCGCTGCGAAAGGATTCAAAATATCTTCCAAGACAGTATGCAACGTCTGAGTTTCGCTGTGATACACCACAAGACCTAGACCAACAGTCAGAACTTAACCTTCCTGCTCCTGTTCCTCTTCCTGTTTCTACTTCTGCTCTCGCTTCTCGTCGTACACTTCCTCCTACTTTAACTCCTGTTTCTCTGTCCCTACTCTTACTCGCGCTCCTACTCTTGCTCTTGCCTCCCCTCCCTGGTACTCGGACACGGCGACCGGCCTCTACGGCAGGTCTCGGCCGCGCCTTACAAAAAACCCTTAAGATTTCGTTAGTAATGTGTTCATTAAATTAATCCCCGTCACCATACCTACATCACTAGCACCATCACATCCCACCATAATTAGCCCTCGTTTCCCCCCCCCACCCCCCCACCGCACTCACCACCTCATAAAAGACCGCTTACCTCTCTTTACGAATACACAAATCTCTTTCCTCTTATTTTCTTTTTTCAACGTATTAATAATGATACTGGCGAGACCTAAAGCAACCCCCCCCCTTCCCTCCCATATCCTCTCCGCCATAGCAATGGGGAGACTACGTGACTCGAGCACGCCGTGTACGTGACTCGAGTACGCCGTGTACGTGACTCGAGCACGCCGTGTACGTGACTCGAGTACGCCGTGTACGTGATGTGAGCACGGGAGGCATATTCTCCCTTCCCCATCGTCGCCGGGGAGGAGTAAAGAGGAGGGGGAGGAGTAAAGAGGAGGAGGGGGAGGAGTAAAGAGGAGGGGGAGGAGTAAAGAGGAGGAGGGGAAGGAGTAAAGAGGAGGAGGGGGAGGAGTAAAGAGGAGGAGGGGGAGGAGTAAAGAGGAAGAGGGGGAGAAGTAAAGAGGAGGAGGGGAAGGAGTAAAGAGGAGGAGGGGGAGGAGTAAAGAGGAGGGGGAGGAGTAAAGAGGAGGAGGGGGAGGAGTAAAGAGGAGGGGGAGGAGGAAAGAGGAGGAGGGGGAGGAGGAAAGAGGAGGAGGGGGAGGAGTAAAGAGGAGGAGGGGGAAGAGTAAAGAGGAGGGGGAGGAGTAAAGAGGAGGAGGGGGAGGAGTAAAGAGGAGGAGGGGGAGGAGGAAAGAGGAGGAGGGGGAGGAGTAAAGAGGAGGGGGAGGAGTAAAGAGGAGGAGGGGGTGGAATAAAGAGGAGGAGGGGGAGGAGTAAAGAGGAGGAGGGGGAGGAGTAAAGAGGAGGAGGGGGAGGAGTAAAGAGGAGGGGGAGGAGTAAAGAGGAGGAGGGGGAGGAGTAAAGAGGAGGAGGGGGAGGAGTAAAGAGGAGGAGGGGGAGGAGTAAAGAGGAGGAGGGGGAGGAGTAAAGAGGAAGAGGGGGAGGAGTAAAGAGGAGGAGGGGGAGGAGTAAAGAGGAGGAGGGGGAGGAGTAAAGAGGAGGAGGGGGAGGAGTAAAGAGGAAGAGGGGGAGGAGTAAAGAGGAGGAGGGGGAGGAGTAAAGAGGAGGAGGGGGAGGAGTAAAGAGGAGGAGGGGGAGGAGTAAAGAGGAAGAGGGGGAGGAGTAAAGAGGAAGAGGGGGAGGAGGAAAGAGGAAGAGGGGGGGGGGGGGGTAAAGAGGAGGAGGGGGAGGAGTAAAGAGAGAGGGAGAGGAAAAGAGGAGGAGGGGGGAGGGGAGCGGATAAAGAGCGACATAGGGGGAGAGTATAAGAGGAGGAGGGGGAGGAAGTAAAGAGGAGGAGGGGGAAATAGGAGTAAAAGAGGAAGAGGGGGGAGGAGTAAAGCGGGAAAGAGGGGGAGGCAGTACCAGAAGTGGGGAGGAGAAAGCAGGAGAGGGGGAGTCGGTGGAACAGAGCGTCAGCACGAGAAACATAAAAACGAGCGGCATAGACACAACAGCTTATCCTCCATTGTCTAGTTAAAACGATCACAAGACATTCTTCACGACACTCTTAGACTCAGGATAAGTCACCCGTGCAACCATGGAATAAGTACCGAAATAACACTTAATTGTCGTGAAATACAATAATTATAATGGTAACTACAACAGTTATATAATAATGATAACATTAAGATTAAAAATAATAACAATGGCACTAATGCTAATGCTAATGCTAATAATAATAATAATAAAAACAAAACGAAAAGAAAACCAAGATAAACAAAACAAACTAATTGCCACGGCAGAGGACGAGCCCGAGACAGACGGCCGAACCAACCAAACAACCAACCAAACAAACAAACAAAGACACAACAAAGACACACAAAAAAACACGAAAAACGATCAGCCATTAACCAAAGGGAAAGGTTAGACGCACTCGAAATCATTCGCAAGAAGGAAGGCAGCAAGTCATTCTGGGTAGGCGGGGAGGGGGAGGGGGAGGGGGAGGGAAGGAGGGGGGAGGGGGGGAAGGGGAGGGAGAGGGGAAGGGGAGGGGTAGGGGGTAGGGAGAGGGAAGGGGAGGGGTGGGGGGAGATCGTCAGTGCGTTCCTTTCCTGCTGAAGGAGGACGTGGAGGGGAATAGGGGGAAGGGGGAAGGGGGTCGAAGTGGAGGGGATGAGTTGAAATGAATGAGATGGAATAGGGGAGGAGGGAGGAAGAAAAGATGGAATGGAGGAAGGAGGAAGGAGGAAGGAGAAAGGAGGAAATGGAGGAAGGAGAAAGGAGGAAATGGACAGGAGGAAATTCTAGGAGGAAGGAGTGAGAAAATGGTAAAGGGACTATTTCAGGAGATGGAGCATCAGCCAGGGAAAACTAGAAAACACGAAAAAAGAGGGGAGGCTGATGGATATCAGCTAAGGAGGGCACTAATTGGGGAAATTGGATGAAGGGAGGCGTAAGGAAAGGAGGAAAATTAGGAAACGGCGGAGGAGGAGGACAATTACTACAAATCGGGCACGGAGTAGGAGGAGAGTGGGGGGGAGGGCAAAGAGGCGTGGGGAGGAAGAGGGTGGGGCGGCTAGGGAGGAGGAGGACGGAGGTGGGAGGAGGAGGGCGGAGGAGGGCAGAGGAGGCGGCAGGGGGATGGGTAAGGAGGAGGAAGAGGAGGAAGAGGAGGAAGAAAAGGAGGAAATGGATGAAAAGAAAGGAAGAGG